>NC_047113.1:108273297-108433110 GCF_902500255.1 Thalassophryne amazonica
TACTTAAAAGCCATCACTTGACCCAGCTATCTTAGCTAATTATAGGCCAATCTCCAACCTTCCTTTTCTCTCAAAAATTCTTGAAAGGGTAGTTGTAAAACAGCTAACTGATCATCTGCAGAGGAATGGTCTATTTGAAGAGTTTCAGTCAGGTTTTAGAATTCATCATAGTACAGAAACAGCATTAGTGAAGGTTACAAATGATCTTCTTATGGCCTCGGACAGTGGACTCATCTCTGTGCTTGTTCTGTTAGACCTCAGTGCTGCTTTTGATACTGTTGACCATAAAATTTTATTACAGAGATTAGAGCATGCCATAGGTATTAAAGGCACTGCGCTGCGGTGGTTTGAATCATATTTGTCTAATAGATTACAATTTGTTCATGTAAATGGGGAATCTTCTTCACAGACTAAAGTTAATTATGGAGTTCCACAAGGTTCTGTGCTAGGACCAATTTTATTCAGATTACAATTTGTTCATGTAAATGGGGAGTCTTCTTCACGGACTGAGGTTTATTATGGAGTTCAACAAGGTTCTGTGCTAGGACCAATTTTATTCACTTTATACATGCTTCCCTTAGGCAGTGTTATTATAATGCATTGCTTAAATTTTCATTGTTACGCAGATGATACCCAGCTTTATCTATCCATGAAGCCAGAGGACACACACCAATTAGCTAAACTGCAGGATTGTCTTACAGACATAAAGACATGGATGACCTCTAATTTCCTGCTTTTAAACTCAGATAAAACTGAAGTTATTGTACTTGGCCCCACAAATCTTAGAAACATGGTGTCTAACCAGATCCTTACTCTGGATGGCATTACCCTGACCTCTAGTAATACTGTGAGAAATCTTGGAGTCATTTTTGATCAGGATATGTCATTCAAAGCGCATATTAAACAAATATGTAGGACTGCTTTTTTTGCATTTACGCAATATCTCTAAAATCAGAAAGGTCTTGTCTCAGAGTGATGCTGAAAAACTAATTCATGCATTTATTTCCTCTAGGCTGGACTATTGTAATTCATTATTATCAGGTTGTCCTAAAAGTTCCCTAAAAAGCCTTCAGTTAATTCAAAATGCTGCAGCTAGAGTACTGACGGGGACTAGAAGGAGAGAGCATATCTCACCCATATTGGCCTCTCTTCATTGGCTTCCTGTTAATTCTAGAATAGAATTTAAAATTCTTCTTCTTACTTATAAGGTTTTGAATAATCAGGTCCCATCTTATCTTAGGGACCTCATAGTACCATATCACCCCAATAGAGCGCTTCGCTCTCAGACTGCAGGCTTACTTGTAGTTCCTAGGGTTTGTAAGAGTAGAATGGGAGGCAGAGCCTTCAGCTTTCAGGCTCCTCTCCTGTGGAACCAGCTCCCAATTCAGATCAGGGAGACAGACACCCTATCTACTTTTAAGATTAGGCTTAAAACTTTCCTTTTTGCTAAAGCTTATAGTTAGGGCTGGATCAGGTGACCCTGAACCATCCCTTAGTTATGCTGCTATAGACTTAGACTGCTGGGGGGTTCCCATGATGCACTGTTTCTTTCTCTTTTTGCTCTGTATGCACCACTCTGCATTTAATCATTAGTGATCGATCTCTGCTCCCCTCCACAGCATGTCTTTTTCCTGGTTCTCTCCCTCAGCCCCAACCAGTCCCAGCAGAAGACTGCCCCTCCCTGAGCCTGGTTCTGCTGGAGGTTTCTTCCTGTTAAAAGGGAGTTTTTCCTTCCCACTGTCGCCAAGTGCTTGCTCACAGGGGGTCGTTTTGACCGTTGGGGTTTTACATAATTATTGTATGGCCTTGCCTTACAATATAAAGCGCCTTGGGGCAACTGTTTGTTGTGATTTGGCGCTATATAAAAAAATTGATTGAATTGATTGATTGTTACTGCTGTAGTCCTGTGATACCGCTGTAGTCCTGTGATACCGCTGTAGTTCTGTGATACCGCTGTAGTTCTGTGATACCGCTGTAGTCCTGTGATACCGCTGTAGTCATGTGATACCGCTGTAGTCCTGTGATACCGCTGTAGTCCTGTGATACCGCTGTAGTTCTGTGATACTGCTGTAGTCCTGTGATACCTCTGTAGTTCTGTGATACCGCTGTAGTCCTGTGATACCGCTGTAGTTCTGTGATACTGCTGTAGTCCTGTGATACCGCTGTAGTCCTGTGATACTGCTTTAGTCCCGTGATACCGCTGTAGTCCTGTGATACCTCTGTAGTTCTGTGATACCTCTGTAGTTCTGTGATACCTCTGTAGTCCTGTGATACTGCTGTAGTCCTGTGATACTGCTGTAGTCCTGTGATACCGCTGTAGTCCTGTGATACTGCTGTAGTCCCATGATACTGCTGTAGTCCTGTGATACCTCTGTAGTTCTGTGATACCTCTGTAGTCCTGTGATACCTCTGTAGTCCTGTGATACCGCTGTAGTCCTGTGATACCGCTGTAGTCCTGTGATACCTCTGTAGTTCTGTGATACCTCTGTAGTCCTGTGATACCGCTGTAGTCCTGTGATACCGCTGTAGTCCTGTGATACCGCTGTAGTTCTGTGATACTGCTGTAGTCCTGTGATACCTCTGTAGTCCTGTGATACCTCTGTAGTTCTGTGATACCTCTGTAGTCCTGTGATACCGCTGTAGTCCTGTGATACTGCTGTAGTCCTGTGATACTGCTGTAGTCCTGTGATACCTCTGTAGTTCTGTGATACTGATGTAGTTCTGTGATACCGCTGTAGTCCTGTGATACCGCTGTAGTCCTGTGATACTGCTGTAGTCCCGTGATACCGCTGTAGTCCTGTGATACCTCTGTAGTTCTGTGATACCTCTGTAGTCCTGTGATACCGCTGTAGTCCTGTGATACCGCTGTAGTCCTGTGATATCTCTGTAGTCCTGTGATATCTCTGTAGTTCTCTGATACCGCTGTAGTTCTGTGATACTGTAGTTCTGACTAATATTGTATTTCATTCTAACTGGGACACTTTGATCTGTGGCGTCTCAGTGCGCCACGTGAGTTGCTATGTGACGATGACGCGTCGTGACGCCTGTACTTACCAATAACGATGAAGCCTTCATCAGGTGCAGAGGAATCATAAACCAAGTCCTGAGAGAATAAAACACAAAAACATGCATTAAGTAACTTAAAAAATCAGATAGGGTAAAAAATAAATAAAGGGTAAAAGGACCACATCATTTCTGTGGCGCGTGTCCATCTGCTCAGATTGTGTTACAGTGGCACAAATCATCCGTGGTGTGTTTCTCTTTTAAATCTGAGAAGTGATTTAAGGACACGCCTTCACCTCTGAGACCCCAAGGTTCTGATAACAACACTTTGCTCAGCCAAAAACTGTAAAAAACAAAAAAAAACAAAAAAAAAACACTGATGCACAATCATTAACTACGACCACGAAACTGAAACAGTCTTCAGCCACACTCAGAGTCAGTATCAAAGACCTGTTAGCACAGCGCGAGGTTTCCTGGCAGCATCAAAGCAGTGCCAAATGTAGCTCCACATCCTTCAGATGTTTGTTCTTCTGCAGTACTTGGTTACTATACAGTACACTCTTCTGTTTGGACTGCATTTGATCTGATAACATACTGAATCTGCTGTTAAAATGACCCGAAGAGGAAAAATATCGAAATGCAAAGTATTCATCCTGTCTGAAAATCACTCCCTCCCATGCTCCAGTGGGTTTATGCCTCCAACATGAATTTCACAGTCTGTCAACGAAATCTGGGAACAGACTAACACAGAAATGCAAAAACAAAAACAAACAAAAAACTTATGGGTTTGTCAAACCTGTGCCTGTTGTTGAGTATTTTGTTTTCTGTAAAGAAACTCTTAATCAGAAAAAGCTAAGACAATATGGAAAACACACACACACACACACACACACACACACACACACACACACACACACACACACACACACACACACACACACACACACACACACACACACACACACACACACACACACACAAAGAAAACTGAGAGTGACCGGTATCTTGCCAAAAGGTGAACAAAAGAGACTTACCACAAGGAACGACCACCATGAAGAGGGACTGATGGCCAAGGGAACATACTATATTCATGCCAAATTTGGAGGCAAAAAAGCACAAATTGCGACCAGCAAAGTTTTTTTGGGGGGTGATTTTAGTATTTGACCTTTCTGTGACATTGACCTTTGACCACAACATTGACCTTTTTGTGTAAGATGAAAGGTATCTCCGTAGGACTGCTACATGTGATTTTATAAGAGTCTGCAATGATGATTTACACGCTTTGTCACACCCTTAAAAAAAAAATCAAAATTTTGCAATTTTTTGTGATGACGTCAAGAAATGACATCATAACTTAAAACTTTTGATAAATTCTGGATGCTGTCATCAAGCACTTTAATTTGGTGTATTACACAACATGTTTTACTCAAATCTGAAATTTGACCTACTTTAGCTCATGTTTGACCTTCAAGGTAAACCCTGAAGGTCAAAGTCAGTCACTTATCCCAAGTAATGGCTCATGGGAAAAAGCCAATCACTTTTTTCATGCCAAATTTGGAGGCAAACTTTCAAAAACTGCAACCAGGAAAGTTGTTTTGTCGAATTTAGTGTTTGACCCTCCTGTGACCTTGACTTTTGACCTTGATCCTTTTGTGCGCTTAAAGGTATGCTGATAGGACTGCTATATGTGAACTTACAGGAGTCTGCAGTGATAATTTACACGCTTTGTGAAATCGTTAAAAAAATCTAACTTTTGCAGGTTATATTGTGATGATGTTATCAAATGACATCATACCCTAAAACCTTTGATATATTATAGATCCTCTCATCAAGCTCTTTAATTTGGTGCATTATACAACATGTTGTACTGTAATCTGAAATTTTACCTAATTGTAGGTCACCTCTGACCTCAAGATAACCCCTGAAGGTCAAGGTTGATGGCTCATCCCAGATACTTGCTTATGGGAAAGGCCAATCACTATGTTCATGCCAAATTTGGAGACAAATTTTCAAAAACTGCGAGCAGGAAAGTGAATTTAGTGTTTGACCTTCCTATGACCTTGACCTTTGACCTTGAGCTTGGTCCTTTTGTGTGTTGACAGGTACTTCTGTTAAAACTGCTACATGTGATTTTACAAGAGTCTACAATGATGATTTAGAAATCCAAACTTTGCAGATTATATTGTGATGATGTCATCACATGACATCATAACTTAAAACCTTTGATATATTCTGGATCCTCTCATCTGGCCCTTTAATTTGGTGTATTACATGATGTGTCTTATTGTAATCTGAAATTGACCTAATTTAGGTCACATTTGACCTCAAGTGAAACCCTGAAGGACAAAGTCAAACGCTTATCCCAGGTAATGGCTTATGGGTGAGGCCAATCACTATGTTTGACCTTGCTGTGACCTTGACGGTGAGCTTGATCATTTTGTGTGCTGAAAGGTACCTTGATATGACTGCTATATGGGAAGTTGCAAGAGTCTGCGAGGTGGGGGGTGGGTGGGGGGTGCTGCAGGTGTATGGGGTATTGGACAACACACGTTCCAGAATTTATGCAAGCAACGTAAGGAGATGTTTCTGCATAAGTCACCATCACATCAGACCAATCCCCCAGGCTGCTCCTTGTCACCAATCCTGTTTGAAATGTTCATGGACAGGAATTCATGGTGCAGTCAGAGACTGGAGGATGTTCAGTTTGGTGACCTCAGAACTACATTTTGTTGGTGATGTGGTTCTGTTGGCTTCATCAGGCAGTAACCTCCAATGCACACTGAGCATGTTTGAGGTCAAGAGAAAAGTGACAGGGATGAGATTCAGCACCTCCAAATCGGAGTCCATGGCTCTCTATCAGAAAAGAATGGACTATGCCCTCTGAGTCTGGGGAGAGGTACAGCTCCAAGTAGAGGAGTTTTTAATATTTCATGGTCTGGTTTACAAGTGGGGTAAATTGGAATGGGGGCTCAATAGATGGATTGGAGCAGCATCTGATGTTGTACAGACACTATACTAGACCTCTCCTCTTTGAGAACCATCACCTTATTGTGGTGGAGAGGTTGGTGTGCCCCTATGAACCTAAGAGCTGTGCTGTCTGGAGCCTTCGTGCCCCTGGTAGAGTCTCCTATGGGAAACTGGTCTCAGGCGAGGAGCCAGACTAAGAATGGTTCTCAAAGACTCAATGGACAAATGAGGCAAAGGAAACATGACTTGGCCAGAAGGAAGCCTGAGGCCACCGTCTGGAGCCAGGCCCAGACGATGGGCCATCAGCGAGTGTGTAGTGGCCATGCTTGCCACGGAGCCTGACCGAGCTCAGCCCGAGCTCAGCCCGAAAAGGCATCTCCATCTCCAGGCTGTGATCTCACCAGCCACAAGGGGAATAGCTGGGGTAGGGTGCACTGTCCCATGGGTGGCAGTGAAAGTTGAGGGCCTCGATGGACCAGACCCAGGCGGCAGGGGGTGTGGAACGTCACCTCTCAGTGGTAGAAGGAGTGGGAACTTGTGCTGGAGGTGGAGCACTACGAGTTAGATCTGGTGGGCGTCGCCTCCATGCACAGCCTCGGCTCCAGAACCACTCTCCTTGATAGGGGTTGGACTTTATTCTTCTCTGGAGTTGCCCAGAGTGTGAGGTGCTGAGCGGGTGTGGGGATACTCACGAGAGGGTCGCCTACCTGTGCCTTTGGGTTGTGTGTGTGTGTGTGTGTGTTGGGGGGATTTTGACTGCTGTTTGTGCGTATGTACCGAACAGCAGTTTGAAGTATTCAGTTCTTGGCAGTAATTCTGACTCATTTCCAGGGGGAGGGGGATGGCCTCCCCCAGGGCTGCGCCGTGTCACCAATCCTGTTTGTGATATTCATGGACAGTATATCAAGGCGTAGTTGGGTGGAGGACAGTCTTCAGTTTGGTGGGCTCAGGATCTCATCACTACTTTTTGCAGATGATGCGGTCCTGTTGGCTTCATCAGCCTGTGACCTCCAACACTCACTGGATTGGTTCACAGCTGAGTATGAAGTGGATGGGATGAGCATCAGCACCTCTGAATCTGAGGCCATGGTTCTCAGCAGGACACTTAATACTAGCCATCTTATACACTCAACAAAAATATAAACGCAACACTTTTGGTTTTGCTCCCATTTTGTATGAGATGGACTCAAAGATCTAAAACTTATTCCACATACACAATATCACCATTTCCCTCAAATATTGTTCACAAACCAGTCTAAATCTGTGATAGTGAGCACTTCTCCTTTGCTGAGATAATCCATCCCACGTCACAGGTGTGCCATATCAAGATGCTGATTAGACATCATGATTAGTGCACAGGTGTACTTTAGACTGTCCACAATAAAAGGCCACTCTGAAAGGTGCAGTTTTGTTTTATTGGGGGGGGGGGGGGATATCAGTCAGTATCTGGTGTGACCACCATTTGCCTCATGCAGTGCAACACATCTCCTTCGCATAGAGTTGAACAGAACACCTCTCCAACGTGCCAAACGCCAGCGAATGTGAGCATTAGCCCACTCAAGTCGGTTACGACGACGAACTGGAGTCAGGTCGAGACCCCGATGAGGACGACGAGCATGCAGATGAGCTTCCCTGAGACGGTTTCTGACAGTTCGTGCAGAAATTCTTTGGTTATGCAAACCGATTGTTTCAGCAGCTGTCCGAGTGGCTGGTCTCAGATGATCTTGGAGGTGAACATGCTGGATGTGGAGGTCCTGGGCTGGTGTGGTTACACATGGTCTGCGGTTGTGAGGCTGGTTGGATGTACTGCCAAATTCTCTGAAACGCCTTTGGAGACGGCTTATGGTAGAGAAATGAACATTCAGTACTCGAGCAACAGCTCTGGTTGACATTCCTGCTGTCAGCATGCCAATTGCACGCTCCCTCAAATCTTGCGACATCTGTGGCATTGTGCTGTGTGATAAAACTGCACCTTTCAGAGTGGCCTTTTATTGTGGGCAGTCTAAGGCACACCTGTGCACTAATCATGGTGTCTAATCAGCATCTTGATATGGCACACCTGTGAGGTGGGATGGATTATCTCAGCAAAGGAGAAGTGCTCACTATCACAGATTTAGACTGGTTTGTCAACAATATTTGAAGGAAATGGTGATATTGTGTATGTGGAAAAAGTTTTAGATCTTTGAGTTCATCTCATACAAAATGGAAGCAAAACCAAAAGTGTTGCTTTTATATTTTTGTTGAGTATATATATGCTACTCTGGAAACAACCTCTATATCCAAACAGTCCAACTGTCAACCCCACTGAGGTCCTTAGTCTGGGTCTCATTAACATAAGGTCACTGTCCTCAAAATCACTTTTGATTAATGATGTAATATGGATCATCACTTAGATATGATTGGGTTATGTGAAACCTGGCTTAAACCTACAGCTGTCCTCCCCTTAAATGAGGCCTGCCCACCGGCGTACACATTTTGTCACGTCCCTCGTGATGCAAAGTGAGGCGGAGGTGTTGCTCTTATTTATAAAGTTAGGTTTAGTTTATTAGCTGTTGGGGGTCATAATTATAGTTCGTTTGAACATCTGATTCTCCGCTCTGCCCACGATACTATGTATAGCCAAGGTCACAAGAATAAAAATCAGCTGTATTACTTTGTCAGGCTCCCTGGCCCATATTCTGAATTCTTAAATGAATTTGGTGAGTTTATCTCTAACTTGTCAACTAGTGCAGATAACATTCTGATTATTGGTGACTTCAACATTCATATAAATAAGCCTTCTGATCCCCTCTGCAAATCATTTATGGAAATTGTGGCTGTATTTGGATTTCAGCAATGCATTCAGGACTCGACGCACATTAGTGGGAATACACTGGATTTGGTTCTCACACATGGTATTGCTGTCACAAATATTGAGATCATGCCTCTTACATCAGTGGTCTCTGATCTTTCACTTATTAAGTTTATAGTTTCACTACAGTGTTTACTGGAACAACAACCTTATTTATCACTACAGCAATGCATCAACTCCTCAACTATGACTCAACTCGAAGGTAGATTGCCTGATGTCTTAGCTTCACATTTGGAAAATGCCCAATCAGTAGACAGTCTTGTGGATAGTTTAAACTCAGCACTCAAAACTACACTTGAGATGATTGTGCCATCTTTATTAAAACCACACCACCCCAAAACACAGTCACCTTTGTTCAATGATTACTTGCGTGACCTCAAGCATAAGGCTAGAAGTCTAGAACGAAAATGGCGTTGTTTCAAAAATAGAAGTATTCCACCTTGCGTGGCGTGATGCTATCTTAGACTATAAGCATGCATTACTGGCTACAAAGCGGACCTACTACTCTGATTTGATCAACAAAAACTAGCATAACTCAAAGTTCTTGTTCGACACAGTGGCAACACTTATTCATGGACAACCACCTGTAGTTCACTCTCCTTTTACAGCACAAGATTTCTTGGATTACTTTGAGAAGAAAACAGAAGACATTACGTTAAACATATCCCAGCATGCCTTAACCCAGACACTACACCCTGCTATTGAGGTGGGCACCACTACTGAGGTATTACCTAGATTTACAGAATTTGACAGTATCTCACTAGGCATGCTGATGTAGCGGCTGCACGCTGCGTTGTGTTATGACTCCGCCCATTCGCTCCCCTCGGGACGCAAACTTACGATCCTCGGCATGGAAGTTGGACTCTCTAACCAGAAGGCTAAAACCCAGGGCTCTGGCCTTGTGACAAGAGAATCCTTTTGAGGTGTTGGGAGTGAGGTTTACTAACTACATCTGCACAGCGACACCTGCTGGCCTCCGTTACACTGACAAAACTCATAACGTCAACAAAAAGCACAACCTGTTTATTTGATCCTATACCAACAAAACTGTTTAAGGACCTGTTGTCCACTCTGGGGCCGCCTGTGCTGGAAATGATTAATCTTTCTTTAACTTCTGGATTAGTTAAGAAATCTAATCTTGACCCTAGTGTTTTCAGGGTGCAGGACTACTTGTGTCCCTAGGGTGAATAACAAGTCTGCGTGTCACAGAGATTTCTTTTATCATCTCTTATTACTTATTTTCCCTTTCGTATGGCTAGCATACTGGCAGAGTATGTTACTATGCTTTTTAATCTTTTAATTCATTTTATTAGTAAACGTAGAGCTAAATCCAAGTCAAGTTTTGTAATCTGAAAATAAAAAAGATTGAAAAAATAAATTTTGAAACTGAAAATTTAATGTTTGTTCTTGAATTTTATAACAATTTAAAAAGTATTATTAAAATAAAAATAAGTGTAAGATATATATTGTTCAGTTTAAATAATTTTTTGATTCAGCTCTGTAATTATTTTGATCAAATAATATATTTTCATTCATATTTCTTTTTTTCACCTTCAGATCTTATTTTTTCATTTTCAAACTTTTGGCCCCGTTCTGGCGTGGGAGGGTGTGGCTTCAGTTGAGAGGGGCAGCAGAGCAATCAGTTCTCACATGGTGTTGCTTTTAGGAAACGTGGGTACTTTGATAGATAATGACTTAACACTTTCTCTCCACTGTATTGTCTTGATACCTCTAAATAAAGTGATGCTAAAGATGTTTCTTACAAGTCATTCTAGACCACTCTTGGTCATTTTTGATGTTTAAAAACAGGAAAATATGCATGATTGTAAAGTTTAACACCTATACCTAAAAAAACGATGTGTCCCAAATCCACACAAGACCGTGAACGCAGCGCAGCATCGCCGCATAAAAATGAGGCAGGTCGCTCATTTTACTGGCTGCAGTGGAGTGTTACGAGCTTTCTAAGTGACACACAGAGACCTGGCTCAGCAGATCTGAAGGAAGCTTTAATATGGACAGAACCAAACGGACCACCGGTAAATCCAAATCTAAAGCCGACGGAAGAGTGCTCCGGCTACCGTCGGTGTGAAGAAGTCTCACTGTTACAGGCCCGGCACGTTGGCACGCCGCCTATACCAGAAATCCACCGAGCTGCTGATCCACAAGCTGCCCTTCCAGCACCTGGTGAGAGAAATCGCTCAGGACTTCAAGACCAACCTCCGCTTTCAGAGCTCCGCTGTGATGCTCTGCAGGAGGCCGGCGAGGCTGACCTGGTCGGCAGCTTGTGGATCAGCAGCTCGGTGGATTTCAGGTAGTGGTGGATCTCTCTCAGCGCCTCAGTGCTTGTCCTGTAATGGTGAGGCTTCTTCACACCGCCGGTAGTCGGAGCGCTCTTCTGGCTTTGGCTTTGGATTTACAGGCAGTCTGCTTGGTTCTGGTCATATTAAGTTTACGCTGTGAAATTGCCGGCCACTTTGTTAAATCATCATTAAATTCACTATCTGGTACAACATACGGATCCACTGAACCAACTGCTACACATCGATCACAATAAACAGCTTTATCTCGAGGGTTTAAATCCTCGTAATAAGATTTCATTCTCTCTATTTTCTTTCACGCACCAGCTGCGTATCCACGATGGAGACGGGAGCAGAGTCATTATCTATCAAAGTACCCACGTTTCCTGAAAGCAACATCATGTGAGGACTGATTGCTCTGCTGTCACTCACAATTCCACGCCCCTCTCAATTGAAGCCACGCCCTCCCATCCCAGAATGGGGCCAAAAGTTTGAAACTGAAAAAATAAGATCTGAAAGTGAAAAAAGATCTGAAGGTGAAAGAAGAAATATGAATGAAATCAAAATAATTACAGAGCTGAATCAAAAATGTATTTAAACTGAAAAATATATATCTTACACTTATTTTTATTTTAAGAATACTTTTTAAATGACAATAAAATTCAAGAACAAACAGAATTTTCAGTTTCAAACTTTATTTTTTCAATCTTTTTTTATTTTCAGATTACAAAACTTTTGGCCTGGATTTAGCTCCATATAAACGGAGCAGGCCACAGCCTCAACTTTATCTAAATTCTGGGTCTGTTAGTGAAGTTTAGGGCTAGTGGCCGGCGATCACCTTAGTATTTCTCTGTTTTTCTTCTTGTTTAATGCTGACAAATTATACAGTATTTCTTGTCTTTCTGATGCCTGATTTTGTTTTGTTCTCTCTGTTTGAGGTGCGGCTCCACCCAGAGATGGGTGTGGTGTCTGTTTCTGTAACCTTACTGTCCTGGACACCGGCAACATTTCCTGTATGTTCGTTTAGTGAGTTTAGTCACAACTTTGTTGTGATTTGGTGCTATATAAATGAAATAAATTGAAAATTAAATTGAAATAAGTGAAGAGGTGGTACAAGTGTCCTCTGTTCTTCAGAGTATTGTCATGAAAATAGTGATAAAGCAAAGACACACTTGCAACATCTCTAATGGGTAGTGGTGGTAAACTTGGTTCATTTTATGAACTCAGGTGACTGTGACTGTGAATCACTCACGGTTCACCCGGTTGATTCATGAACCAACCAGTTCTACTTCTGTGTGATGGAGGTTGATGTGTGGAAAACAGGTCATCTCTGACCAGTTTTCTTCTTTCATTTTTACTCCAAACAAGGTCGTGTGCTCTTAGCAGCCCTTACTCAGGATTCTGTTTTAGGTCAAATTTGGCTCTTATATAGACACAAAATGGAAGCAGGAGCCAGATACCTTCTTGAATGATACAACAACTCTACCATTTTACCAGCAGTTTTAGCAACAGGCAGCATATACCTCAGCTACAGCCACCCACCACTAGACCCAGGCCTCAGCTACAGCCACCCACCAACGGGCCCAGGCCTCAGCTACAGCCACCCACCACTAGACCCAGGCCTCAGCTACAGCCACCCACCAACGGGCCCAGGCCTCAGCTACAGCCACCCACCACTAGACCCAGGCCTCAGCTACAGCCACCCACCAATGGGCCCAGGCCTCATCTACAGCCACCCACCAACGGGCCCAGGCCTCATCTACAGCCACCCACCAACGGGCCCAGGCCTCATCTACAGCCACCCACCAACGGGCCCAGGCCTCATCTACAGCCACCCACCAACGGGCCCAGGCCTCATCTACAGCCACCCACCAATGGGCCCAGGCCTCATCTACAGCCACCCACCAACGGGCCTGGCCTCATCTACAGCCACCCACCACTGGGCCCAGGCCTCAGCTACAGCCACCCACCACTAGACCCAGGCCTCAGCTACAGCCACCCACCAACGGGTCCAGGCCTCATCTACAGCCACCCACCAACGGGCCCAGGCCTCATTTACAGCCACCCACCAACGCCCCAGGCCTCATCTACAGCCACCCACCAACGGGCCCAGGCCTCATTTACAGCCACCCACCAACCGGCCCAGGCCTCATCTACAGCCACCCACCAACGGGCCCAGGCCTCATTTACAGCCACCCACCAACGGGCCCAGGCCTCATCTACAGCCACCCACCAACGGGCCCAGGCCTCATTTACAGCCACCCACCAACGGGCCCAGGCCTCATCTACAGCCACCCACCAACGGGCCCAGGCCTCATCTACAGCCACCCACCAACGGGCCTGGCCTCATCTACAGCCACCCACCAACGGGCCCAGGCCTCATCTACAGCCACCCACCAACGGTTCCAGGCCTCAGCTACAGCCACCCACCACCGGGCGCAGGCCTCATCTACAGCCACCCACCAACGGGCCTGGCCTCATCTACAGCCACCCACCAACGGGCCCAGGCCTCATCTACAGCCACCCACCAACGGGCCTGGCCTCATCTACAGCCACCCACCAACGGGCCCAGGCCTCATCTACAGCCACCCACCAACGGTTCCAGGCCTCAGCTACAGCCACCCACCACCAGGCCCAGGCCTCAGCTACAGCCACCCACCACCGGGCCCAAGCCTCAGCTACAGCCACCCACCAACGGGCCCAGGCCTCATCTACAGCCACCCACCAACGGGCCCAGGCCTCATCTACAGCCACCCACCAACGGGCCCAGGCCTCAGCTACAGCCACCCACCAACGGGCCTGGCCTCATCTACAGCCACCCACCAACGGGCCCAGGCCTCATCTACAGCCACCCACCACCGGGCCCAGGCCTCAGCTACAGCCACCCACCACCGGGCCCAGGCCTCATCTACAGCCACCCACCAACGGGCCCAGGCCTCATCTACAGCCACCCACCAACGGGCCCAGGCCTCATTTACAGCCACCCACCACCGGGCCCAGGCCTCATTTACAGCCACCCACCAACGGGCCCAGGCCTCATCTACAGCCACCCACCAACGTGCCCAGGCCTCATTTACAGCCACCCACCAACGGGCCCAGGCCTCATCTACAGCCACCCACCAACGGGCCCAGGCCTCATCTACAGCCACCCACCACCGGGCCCAGGCCTCAGCTACAGCCACCCACCAACGGGCCTGGCCTCATCTACAGCCACCCACCAACGGGCCCAGGCCTCATCTACAGCCACCCACCAACGGGCCCAGGCCTCAGCTACAGCCACACACCACCGGGCCCAGGCCTCAGCTACAGCCACCCACCACCGGGCCCAGGCCTCATCTACAGCCACCCACCAACGGGCCCAGGCCTCATTTACAGCCACCCACCAATGGGCCCAGGCCTCATCTACAGCCACCCACCACCGGGCCCAGGCCTCATTTACAGCCACCCACCAACGGGCCCAGGCCTCATTTACAGCCACCCACCAACGGGCCCAGGCCTCATTTACAGCCACCCACCAACGGGCCCAGGCCTCATCTACAGCCACCCACCAACGGGCCCAGGCCTCATCTACAGCCACCCACCAACGGGCCCAGGCCTCATTTACAGCCACCCACCAACGGGCCCAGGCCTCATCTACAGCCACCCACCAACGGGCCCAGGCCTCATCTACAGCCACCCACCAACAAGCCCAGGCATCAGCTACAGCCACCAACCACCGGAACCAGGCCTCAGCTACAACCACCCACCACTGGACCCAGGCCTCAGCTACAGCCACCCACCACCGGGTCCAGGCCTCAGCTACAGCCACCCACCACCGGGTCCAGGCCTCAGCTACAGCCGCCCACCACCGGGTCCAGGCCTCAGCTACAACCAACAGACCCAGGCCTCAGCTACAGCTACCAACCACCGGAACCAGGCCTCAGCTACAACCACCCACCACTGGACCCAGGCCTCAGCTACAGCCACCCACCACCGGGTCCAGGCCTCAGCTACAGCCGCCCACCACCGGGTCCAGGCCTCAGCTACAGCCACCCACCAACGGGCCCAGGCCTCAGCTACAGCCACACACCACCGGGCCCAGGCCTCAGCTACAGCCACCCACCACCGGGCCCAGGCCTCATCTACAGCCACCCACCAACGGGCCCAGGCCTCATTTACAGCCACCCACCAATGGGCCCAGGCCTCATCTACAGCCACCCACCACCGGGCCCAGGCCTCATTTACAGCCACCCACCAACGGGCCCAGGCCTCATTTACAGCCACCCACCAACGGGCCCAGGCCTCATTTACAGCCACCCACCAACGGGCCCAGGCCTCATCTACAGCCACCCACCAACGGGCCCAGGCCTCATCTACAGCCACCCACCAACGGGCCCAGGCCTCATTTACAGCCACCCACCAACGGGCCCAGGCCTCATCTACAGCCACCCACCAACGGGCCCAGGCCTCATCTACAGCCACCCACCAACAAGCCCAGGCATCAGCTACAGCCACCAACCACCGGAACCAGGCCTCAGCTACAACCACCCACCACTGGACCCAGGCCTCAGCTACAGCCACCCACCACCGGGTCCAGGCCTCAGCTACAGCCACCCACCACCGGGTCCAGGCCTCAGCTACAGCCGCCCACCACCGGGTCCAGGCCTCAGCTACAACCAACAGACCCAGGCCTCAGCTACAGCTACCAACCACCGGAACCAGGCCTCAGCTACAACCACCCACCACTGGACCCAGGCCTCAGCTACAGCCACCCACCACCGGGTCCAGGCCTCAGCTACAGCCGCCCACCACCGGGTCCAGGCCTCAGCTACAACCAACAGACCCAGGCCTCAGCTACAGCCACCCACCACCGCCGATATATAGATATATATACAACCCCTGGCAAAAATGATGGAATCACCGGCCTCGGCGGATGTTCATTCAGTTGTTTAATTTTGTAGAAAAAAAGCAGATCACAGACATGACACAAAACTAAAGTCATTTCAAATGGCAACTTTCTGGCTTTAAGAAACACTATAAGAAATTAGGAAAAAAATTGTGGCAGTCAGTAACGGTTACTTTTTTAGACCAAGCAGAGGGAAAAAAATATGGAATCACTCAATTCTGAGGAAAAAATTGTGGAATCATGAAAAACAAAAGAACGCTCCAACACATCACTAGTATTTTGTTGCACCACCTCTGGCTTTTATAACAGCTTGCAGTCTCTGAGGCATGGACTTAATGAGTGACAAACAGTACTCTTCATCAATCTGGCTCCAACTTTCTCTGATTGCTGTTGCCAGATCAGCTTTGCAGGTTGGAGCCTTGTCATGGACCATTTTCTTCAACTTCCACCAAAGATTTTCAATTGGATTAAGATCCGGACTATTTGCAGGCCATGACATTGACCCTATGTGTCTTTTTGCAAGGAATGTTTTCACAGTTTCTGCTCTATGGCAAGATGCATTATCATCTTGAAAAATGATTTCATCATCCCCAAACATCCTTTCAATTGATGGGATCAGAAAAGTGTCCAAAATATCAATGTAAACTTGTGCATTTATTGATGATGTAATGACAGCCATCTCCCCAGTGCCTTTACCTGACATGCAGCCCCATATCATTAATGACTGTGGAAACTTACATGTTCTCTTCAGGCAGTCATCTTTATAAATCTCATTGGAACGGCACCAAACTAAAGTTCCAGCATCATCACCTTGCCCAATGCAGATTCAAGATTCATCACTGAATATGACTTTCATCCAGTCATCCACAGTCCACGATTGCTTTTCCTTAGCCCATTGTAACCTTGTTTTTTTCTGTTTAGGTGTTAATGATGGCTTTCGTTTAGCTTTTCTGTATGTAAATCCCATTTCCTTTAGGCGGTTTCTTACAGTTCGGTCACAGACGTTGACTCCAGTTTCCTCCTATTGGTTCCTCATTTGTTTTGTTGTGCATTTTCGATTTTTGAGACATATTGCTTTAAGTTTTCTGTCTTGACACTTTCATGTCTTCCTTGGTCTACCAGTATGTTTGCCTTTAACAACCTTCCCATGTTGTTTGTATTTGGTCCAGAGTTTAGACACAGCTGACTGTGAACAACCAACATCTTTTGCAACATTGCGTAATGATTTACCCTCTTTTAAGAGTTTGATAATCCTCTCCTTTGTTTCAATTGACATCTCTCGTGTTGGAGCCATGATTCATGTCAGTCCACTTGGTGCAACAGCTCTCCAAAGTGTGATCACTCCTTTTTAGATGCAGACTAATGAGCAGATCTGATTTGATGCAGGTGTTAGTTTTGGGGATGAAAATTTACAGGGTGATTCCATAATTTATTCCTCAGAATTGAGTGAGTCCATATTTTTTTTCCCTCTGCTTGGTCTAAAAAAGTAACCGTTACTGACTGCCACAATTATTTTTCCTGATTTCTTATAGTGTTTCTTAAAGCCAGAAAGTTGCCATTTGAAATGACTTTAGTTTTGTGTCATGTCTGTGATCTGCTTTTTTTCTACAAAATTAAACAACTGAATGAACATCCTCCGAGGCCGGTGATTCCATCATTTTTGCCAGGGGTTGTATATATGGTAAAAGGGGTGGGTGTATATAAGCTTTTGCTTCTGCCTACACCCTTTTGGTCACATGTGCTACTGTAGAATCTTTTCTTTTTTGATAAGGAGTTTTGTGTGCTGAATTTGTGTGCTGAATAAATCATTCATTTATTTATTCATTTAACACATTTTAAAAGTCAAAAATATGCAAGTTCCACTTAAGATCCAGGGAAAATGTAAGGCCTAGCAGGAAGCTTCGGGGAGAATAGAACCCTTCATATGAACAGAAGAGAAGGATGGATCTGATCGATTGTGGTGAAGAGACAGTAACTTGGTTTTCAAGGTGTTGAAGGTCATGTTCCACTTAAATCTCTTCTAAGTCAGATGAGAGCTCACCAGCCAAAGACTGATCATTGTGGCTTTTGGAAGTTCAGCCATAAAGTACTGTATCATTAGCACAGATATTGACAAACAATCTAATGAGATGATCAGGAAGGTCATTTATGAATATCAGGAAAAGGGTAGGTCCAAGCAGAGAACCCTGTGGAACACCTGTATTAATGCTGTGAGGCTCAGAGGTCTGACCATTCACCACAACCTTAGAGGATCTAGAAGTAAGGAAAGACTTGATGGCAACAAGGACATTCCCTGAGATGCCATAACTAGCTCCTTTGTGCAGAAGTCCTCTGTTCCAGACTTTATCGAAAGATGTCAAGTGCAAAAGTCCTGGTCATTTGGCCACAATGAGAGATTCATGAAACCTGTATGTGATGACACTTAAACCTGTAGTTTGTTGTTGTAGACTGTGATAACTGACAGCAGAGGTGGAATGAAGTCACTGTCAAGTCATTCTCAAGTCATCAATCTGCAAGTTCCAAGTCAAGTGTCAAGTCAGCTGTCAAACACTTGGTGCTCATTATGACTTGAGACTTGCTGATTCATGACTTCAGAGTGACTTGATGGTGACTGACTCCCACCTCTTGCTGACGGAGTCTGTCTGCGGCTGGGAGAAAGACAGTCCAAGCTGGCACAAAAATGAACCAAAAACCAAACAAAAAAAGCTAAAAAGTGTCCCTGTTGTGGTTTTTAGGTTGTATTCATGTTTTTCCCTTATGCTCCTCCCCAGTTCTGTGCATGTTTGAGTTTAATGCTCCTGTTGTTGGTCTTGTTGGTTGTCTGTCCCCGTGTCCTCACCTGCTAATCTGCTTTTGTCCTCCTGTTGCACCAGACACTCCCTGTGTGTGTTCTGCGTGTGTGTGTTCCACCTGGCTGTCTGGATGGATGTTTGAGGGATGTCTCCTGTTTGTTAACCCTTTCCTGTCTCAGTCCTGCGTCTCCTTCTTGGTTACTCCTCTTTGGTCTTTGCCTCCTCCTCCTTCAAATATGATTTTGGTTCTTCAGCTGGTGTTACTTTCCTGCTTTAATCATCTTCCCCTGTGGTTTGATTTTGTTCTTTGGTCTGTTGGTCTCTGTGTTTGTGTCTTTATTGTTATCACTCTCGTATTTGTTTTTTCCACTCGGCGATGATATGATCATATGTTCTAGTCACCTTTGTTTGTAGAAGTATGTTCTCTACTGCCCCCTTGTGTTTTGTTTCATCACTGATGATGTAACTGTGTGAGTTGACCTTTTACCTTTTGATCCTCACCCCCCAGAACCCCCTCAACCTTAGTGGGTCAATTGTATTTTTGTTCTTCCTGGACTATCCTCACATTGTGTGAGTTGAAGATATTGAAGACACACACACACACACACACACACACACACACACACACACACACACACACACACACACACACACACACACACACACACACACCTACCTCACTCCTGCTGCTGGGGCGCACTTCCACTGTGGTGTCATAGAATTTATCTGCACTGGTCTGAATATTTCCACTGCGAAAGAAATACCTGTAGTACAGAAGGCAGCACAGATATAGAAGACAGCACACCACATAGCACAGAGGACACACACACAGTGGGTGGGACACACCATATATGGAATATGTGTGTGTGTGCAGAGTGACAAGTGCATTACCAGTCAGAAAACCCAGGGGGAGCTCTTGTGCACACTTCACACACACACCCACCCACGAATAAACGTTTTTTGGGCCAGTTCCAAAAATCAGACAGGCAACATTAGAATAGCTCTGCATTCATTTAAAATGGTTTACCTCATGGGGACGTGATTTTTTGTCCCCATGAGGTCAGAGGTCCCCATGATGTGACTCTGTAAACAGATTTTTGTCCCCATCATGTGATGAAAACCACACACACACACACACACACACACACACACACACACACACACACAAAGTGGGGAAATAAGTATTTGACCCCTGTCAGTTTTGCAGGTTTTCCCATCTACAAAGATGTAGGCGCCTGTAATTTTTATCATAGGTACACTTCAGAATCAGACAGAATCTAAAAAAAAATGCAATAAATCACATTGTATGATTATGAAATGATTAATTTTCATTTTATTGCATGAAATAAGTATTTGACCCCCTAAGAAAAACAGACCTTAATATTTGGTACAGAAACATTTGTTCGCAGTTCCAGAGATCAGATGTTTCCTGTAGTTCTTGACCAAGTTAGCACACTGCAGCAGGAATTTTGGTCCACTCTTCCGTACAGATCTTCTCCAGATCTTTCAGGTTTGGAGTATCAGATTTTCTATCGAGTTCAGGTCTGGAGACTGGCCAGGCCGCTCCAGGACCTTGGAATGCTTCTTACAGAGCCCCTCCTTAGTTGCCCTGGCTGTGTGTTTGGGGTCATTGTCATGCTGGAAGACCCAGCCATGACCCATCTTCAATGCTCTTACTGAGGGAAGGAGGTTGTTTGACAAAATGTCGCAATACATGACCCCATCCATCCTCCCTTCAATACAGTGCAGTTGTCCTGTCCCCTTTGCAGAAGAGCACCCCCAGAGTATGTTTCCACCCCCATGCTTCATGGTTGGGATGGTTTTCTTGGGGTTGTTCTCATCCTCTAAACATGATAAGTGAAGTTGATTCCAAAAAGCTCTATTCTGGTGTCATCTGACCACATGACCTTCTCCCATGCCTCCTCTGGATCATCCAGATGGTCACTGGTGAACTTCAAACGGGCCTGGACATGTGCTGGCTTGAGCAGCGGGACCTTGCTGCCCTGCAGGATTTTAAAACATGACAGCATCATGTGTTACTAATGCAGTGATTTTCAACCTTTTTTGAGCCGCGGCACCCTTTTTATATTTAGAAAACCCTGCGGCACACCACCAACCAAAATAATATAATTCTATTACCTCTGGTTTTGCGCAAAACCCAATTATCGCAATAGAAAATCGATACAGAAAACACTGCATTTCGAAAATCCTCAAGCATTTTGCGCTCTGAACTCAAGTGTTTTTTTTAGACATGTCGACACTTTTATTCACAATAATCTGCCACTCTAATATTCACGGAGCACAGAGGCTGCCTTCAGCGAGCCCAGTTGTGAGCAAGAAGGCCCAAGTCTGACCACGGTGACATCAACGGAGGTCAGGCCGCCTTCCCCGCACACCTCCACAGCCAATGCGGTTTCTCCTTCCCCAGAGGAGCCATGCTCCGTGAGCAGCTGAGATTCACGCTTTAGTCATCATGTGTCTAGGGCTGTCACGATTAGGAATTCCTGGAGACGATTAATTGTCAGACAAATAATTGCGATTGACGAATATATTGTCTATTTTTTTTTTCTTTTTCCCATCTTTATATTCTACTATTGTAGTATAATTACACAACTCTGGAAGAACGCTTGGCTTCTGTGAGCGGAGAAAGTGGGAATGGTGCAACATTTTTATTTTTATTTTCATTTTATAGTCCCAACTTTTTCTGATTTGTGGTTGTTTCTGTTGCATTTCTGAAATTGTTTCTCCTCATCAGTCACGTTTTGTGCTTAAACACTACATTAAGCTCAAGATTGAACAAATAAATACCTTTGGAAAATAACAGCTGTTAAAGTTCAGAGTTCTCACCTGCTTTTTGTGATCTGTGCATCTGAACATTGCTTTTTTTGTGTGTGGCTCAGTTCATTCATATATTCTCATTTTTGAAATATGTTTTTAAAGATATTTGACCGTTTATTTCATCTCATGATCTCATAAATTCAGCATACGATGCGCACATGGTGTGAACAGGACGGTAACGGCAGAATCACACCTTTAGAGAAAGTTCAGAGAGAAGTAAGCTTCACGTTTTGTTTTGTTAACATGTTCACTCGGGTTAAAATCCTCTCTCTGCTCCGCGCTCGCTGCGCACTGATGGTTCTCAGACTGTAACGTGTCGCGCCTGCATTCAGGAATCTCCCTCATGCACCCCCTCCCTCGCAGTCTGCAGCCTGTTGACTCCGCGCACGCACGCACACACACACACACACACACACACACACACACACACACACACACACACACACACACACACACACACACACACACACACACACATCATCTGCCACACTATTACAGCACATACACCCGATTAATGGTGATGTTTGATAATTGCCCACAGCATCCCTGACTATCAATCACGGCACCCTAGGGTGCCGCGGCACCCCGGTTGAGAATCACTGTACTAATGTAATCTTTGTGACTGTGGTCCCAGCTCTCTTCAGGTCATTGACCAGGTCCTCCTGTGTAGTTCTGAGCTTTCTCAGAATCATCCTTACCCCACAAAGTGAGATCTTGCATGGAATCCCAGACCGAGGGAGATTGACAGTCATCTTGTGTTTCTTCCACTTTCTAATAAATCATCATAACAGCTGTTGTCTTCTACCAAGCTGCTTGCCTGTTGTCCTGTAGTCCATCCCAGCCTTGTGCAGGTCTACAGTTTTGTCCCTGGTGTCCTTAGACAGCTCTTTGGTCTTGGCTATGGTGGACAGGTTGGAGTGTGATTGATTGAGTGTGTGAACAGGTGTCTTTTATACAGGTAACAAGTTCAAACAGGTGCAATTAATACAGGTAAAGAGTGCAGAATAAGAGGGCTTCTTAAAGAAAAATTAACAGGTCTGTGTGAGACAGAATTCTTGCTGGTTGGTAGGTGTTCAAATACTTATTTGCAGCAGTAACATACAAATAAATTATTTAAAGTAGACCTGCATTGAAATAAATGCAGTCAGATCTTTGGACCAAAAAATGACATATTTACACATAAGATCCTTCTGAATGTAGTAAAGTAAATCTGCAAGTCCAGATCTGTCATTCAACTGAGAAATCTTAATTTAAAAATGACAAATTTACAGCTAAAATTTAGCCCTCCGCAAAACTGTCATCACATCCGGGACGCTGCCGAGACGTCAGAGAGAAGACCCTCTCCCAGCATGCACTGCGCTTGCCAACTGTAATTTGTGGATTTACGTCAGTTTGCATCTGCACCTTTTTCTTGTCTTATATGGAAGGATCTACTTTTTTTAAAACTTCATATTGTCTTGCGGCACGTTTGGTGAGTACACATTTCTTTTATTCGTGCATGAAAATTATTTTTGGGGACTTTTTCATACGCCCGTTTGATTGAGTGGTGTCGCATTGAAAATCTACTGTCTTTCGCCTCCGGTGTTACCGTCGCGGGGTACGGAGGCGGGACCCACAAAGAATTCAAGTCATTAAAAAGATATAAACCTCGCTCAGCGGCCACGGAGCTCTGTGGCTCCAATTACTGAGACGTGCGGCACTGCGGAAAGTCTGTCCTTGCAGCTACAGGTGTCACCGGCCGCTCCACATCAAAACAGAGAGCGTAGTCTCTGGACTTTTGCCAAGTTGGCTGCACCTCCATTCAGTAGACAGGGACGTGGTGCTGGCTGCACAGCAGACACGGGGGCGGTGTGAGTGGCCCGCTTCGGCGGTTACCGAGCCCGCAGACTTAGTAAGCACAGTGGAGGCAGAGAGCGAGGCGTCGGGGAAGAACAGCGCCCGCTGTAGTTGTCGCCTCTGATCTGAGCATGCAGAGCTGTATCTCACATTCATTGCAGCTTACTTTTGGATACTGAAACCAGGACGTGTATAACAGTAACATTACTAACAGATAAAATCAATTTCAATGCGGGATCGGACTGAAGGCGGGAGTGCTCCGTCTTCTGCTGGACGTCACTGCAATGACCTGGATGTACAAACAGTTTTCGCTGAGGGCCAAATTTTAGCTGCAAATTTGTCATTTTTAAATGAAGATTTCTCCACTGAATTACAAATTTGGGCTTATAGATTTACTTTACTGCATTCATAAGGGTCTTATAAATACACATCAGCTATTTCTTTGTGAGATCTGACCACATTTATTTCAATGCAGGTCTACTTTAAAAATCATACAATGTGATTTTCTGGATTTTTTTATTTTTTAGATTCTGTCTCTCACAGTTGAAGTGTACCTACAATAAAAATTACAGACCTCTACATTCTTTGCAGGTGGGAAAACCTGCAAAACTGACAGGGGGTCAAATACTTACTTTCCCCACTGTGTGTGTGTGCACACATTGATTTGTGATGTTTCAGATGTGTGCTGGTGTCCTTCCTGTGTGGAGTTTGTGTGTTCTCCACGTGTCTTCCTCCCACATCCAAAAACATGCAGCTTAGGTGGACTGGGTGTGTAGGTGTGTCCGTAGGTGTGACTGTGTTTGTCCCTGTGACAGACTGACGTCCTGTCCAGGTTGAAGCCACCTCACGCCCTGTGATTTCTGGAGAGGCTCCAGCCACCGTCACTGGAGTAAGTAGTTGAAGATGCGTGAGTGAGTAGACGTGTGCTGGATGTGACCCGAGATTTGATGACACTTAAGAACCACATGCCTTAATTAATCAGTCTACAGTTAAAACAAACAAACATATTTCAGAATATCTGATGTCAAGTTTGAGTAACCGACTACTTCTGTGGTATAAACACCACAACTCTCTCAGTCTGGTTCAGTGCAAACCACCATCATGAGGAAGACTGCTGACTGGAAAGCTGTCCAGAAGACACTC
The DNA here is from genome assembly GCF_902500255.1 of Thalassophryne amazonica. Lineage (NCBI taxonomy): Eukaryota > Metazoa > Chordata > Actinopteri > Batrachoidiformes > Batrachoididae > Thalassophryne > Thalassophryne amazonica. The sequence goes on from NC_047113.1 coordinate 108,297,910, forward strand.
GTTGACGGTCAACCACAGAAGGTCCTTGCTTGAAAATACCGGCTGTCCAGAGCACCAGATCAAAGCACAGTCACAGAGAGTTGACTGGTAAAGTGTGGACGGAAAAGATGCACAAGCAACAGGGACGACTCTAACACAAGAACCTGGGAGAACTACACCAGCAGTGGACTGAGGCTGGAGATGGGGCTTCAAGAGACAGCACACACAGAGACATGTTCAAGAAATGGACAAAATACAGCTCAAGCCTGGTGTCAAGACACTCCTGAACCAGAGACAGAGACATACAAGAAATGGACAACATGCAACCCGTGCCTGGTTTCAAGACACTCCTGAACCACAGACAGAGACAGCACACACAGAGACATGTCCAAGAAATGGACAACATGCAGCTCGTGTCTGGTGTCAAAACTCTCCTTTTTTCCCCTGTCTGCATATATAGTAATGGTAACTGCCACACTGGCAGAACCATTTATGAACAATAGTGAGACACCGAGGAGACGGTGCCCCAACATAAAACATGCCAGAACAAACCACCACACATGAACAAGCAGTGACAGTGACAGTCTGTTATCTAGTTAGTGAGCAATGATTCCCTAATCTAGGACACCAGAGTCTTGATCCCCTTGAGATCACCCAAAACCAAATTGTGGTGTCGGCCATGGACACGTGACCAGCCACACACAGAGACCCAGATCACAGCTGTATATCCGATCACTACTGTGGCCGGTGTGTTGGGCCAAAATAAAAGTACAGAATCCTACCATAAAACATGGCCACTCCGGCGCGTTGGAAGCCATACGGCCGACTGCAAGCAACGGCGGAAAAGGGCCCAGGATGCAGGGCAGGACGTAGGGTCCCAGGAGGAACCAGGCGAAAAAGGAAAGCGGAAGGGCATCGGGGCCAGGACCACCAGAGCCACTGGGGCAGCATGACGGACCAACAAGAGAGCGGCCCGACAGTGCCGGAGCGCACCCCCGACACCACCCCCCCAACGGAGGCACAGGAAGTAACCCCACACCCGAGGGAAGCACGCAGGGTACCGGCAGGGCCCACCAAGAGGGGGGGGTCCCAGAACCGCACCGCCCCGCCCACGGCCCCAGAGGGAGGAGCGAGCGGTGGCGGTGACGGGGGCAAAACTCTCCTGAACCAGAGACAGTGGACATAGAGACATGTCCAAGACATGGACAACATGCAGCTGGTGCCTGGTTTAAAGACACTCTTGTACCAGAGACAGAGACAGCACACACAGAGACATCCGAGAAATGGACAACATGCAGCTCATGTCTGGTTTCAAGACACTCCTGAACCAGAGACAGAGACAGCACACGCAGAGACGTGTCCAAGAAATGGACAACATGCAGCTCATGTCTGGTTTCAAGACACTCCTGAACCAGAGACACAGACAGCACACGCAGAGACATGTCCAAGAAATGGACAACATGCAGCTCATGCTTGGTGTCAAGACACTCCTGAAACACAGACAGAGACAGCACACACACTGACATGTTCAAGAAATGGACAACATGCAGCTCATGCCCAGTGTCAAGACACTCCTGAACCAGACACAGCACACACAGTTACATGTCCAAGAAATGAACAACATGCAGCTCGTGCCTGATTTCAAGATACTCCTCAACCACAGACAGAGACAGCACACATGGAGACATGTCCAAGAAATGGACAACATGCAGCTTGTGTCTGGTTTCAAGACACTCCTGAACCAGAGACAGAGACAGCACACATAGAGACATGTCCAAGAAATAAACAACATGCAGCTCATGCCTGGTTTCAAGACACTCCTGAACCGCAGACAGAGACAGCACACACACAGACATGTCCAAGAAATGTACAACATGTAGCTCGTGCCTGGTTTCAAGACATTCCTGAACCAGAGACAGAGACAGCACACACAGAGACATCCAAGAAATGGACAACATGCAACTTGTGCCTGGTTTCAAGGCACTCCTGAACCACAGACGACAGGACACACACAGCCATGTCCAAGAAATGGACAACATGCAGCTCATACCTGGTGTCAAGACACTCCTGAACCACAGACAGAGACAACACACACAGAGACATGTCCAAGAAATGGAGAACATGCAGCTCGTGCCTGGTGTCAAAACTCTCCTGAACCAGAGACAGCGCACGAAGAGACATGTGCAAGAAATGGCTGATGGAAAATGGGTCAGAACGGCTGAAAGATATTGCAGAAATCGTTGGAACTGGTTGGAAAATGGGTAATAACAGCTGAAACATATTGCAGAAATCGTTGGGACCAGTTGGAAAATGGGTCATAATGGCTGAAACATATTGCAGAAATCGTTGGGACCGTTTGGAAAATGGGTAATAACGCCTGATACATATTGCAGAAATCATTGGGACCGGTTGGAAAATGGGTAATAATGGCTGGAACATATTGCAGAAAACGTTGGGACATAATGGAAAATGGGTAATAACGGCTTAAACATATTGCAGAAATCACTGGGACCGGTTGGAAAATGTGTAATAACGGCAGAAACATATTGCAGAAAATGTTGGGACATAATGGAAAATGGGTAATAACGACTGAAACATATTGCAGAAAATGTTGGGACATGATGGAAAATGGGTAATAATGGCTGAAACATATTGCAGAAATCGTTGGGACATAATGGAAAATGGGTAATAACGACTAAAACATATTGCAGAAATCGTTGGGACTGGTTGGAAAATGGGTAATAATGGCTGAAACATATTGCAGCAAACGTTGGGACATAATGGAAAATGGGTAATAACGACTGAAACATATTGCAGAAAATGTTGGAACATGATGGAAAATGGGTAATAATGGCTGAAACATATTGCAGAAATCGTTGGGACCGGTTGGAAAATGGGTAATAATGGCTGAAACATATTGCAGAAAATGTAGGGACATAATGGAAAATGGGTAATAACGGCTGAAACATATTGCAGAAAACATTGGGACATAATGGAAAGTGGGTAGTAACGGCTGAAACATATTGCAGAAATCATTGGGACCAGTTGGAAAATGGGTAATAACGGCTGAAACATATTGCAGAAATGTTGGGACATAATGGAAAATGGGTAATAACGGCTGAAACATATTGCAGAAATCATTGGGACCGGTTGGAAAATGGGTAATAACGGCTGAAACATATTGCAGAAATGTTGGGACATAATGGAAAATGGGTAATAACGGCTGAAACATATTGCAGAAATCATTGGGACCGGTTGGAAAATGGGTAATAACGGCTGAAACATATTGCAGAAATGTTGGAACATAATGGAAAATGGGTAATAATGGCTGAACCATATTGCAGAAATCGTTGGGACCGGTTGGAAAATGGGTAATAACGGCTGAAACATATTGCAGAAAATGTTGGGACATGATAGAAAATGGGTAATAATGGCTGAAACATATTGCAGAAAACGTTGGGACATAATGGAAAATGGGTAATAACGGCTGAAACATATTGCAGAAAATGTTGGGACATGATGGAAAATGGGTAATAACGGCTGAAACATATTGCAGAAAATGTTGGGACATGATGGAAAATGGGTAATAACGGCTGAAACATATTCCAGAAAATGTTGGGACATGATGGAAAATGGGTAATAACGGCTGAAACATATTGCAGAAAACGTTGGGACATAATGGAAAGTGGGTAATAATGGCTGAAACATATTGCAGAAAACGTTGGGACATAATGGAAAATGGGTAATAACGGCTGAAACATATTGCAGAAATCGTTGGGACCGGTTGGAAAATGGGTAATAATGGCTGAAACATATTGCAGAAAACGTTGGGACATAATGGAAAATGGGTAATAACGGCTGAAACATATTGCAGAAATCGATGGGACCGGTTGGAAAATGGGTAATAACGGCTGAAACATATTGCAGAAATCATTGGGACCAGTTGGAAAATGGGTAATAATGGCTGAAACATATTGCAGAAAATGTAGGGACATAATGGAAAATGGGTAATAACGGCTGAAACATATTGCAGAAAATGTAGGGACATAATGGAAAATGGGTAATAACGGCTGAAACATATTGCAGAAAACATTGGGACATAATGGAAAGTGGGTAGTAACGGCTGAAACATATTGCAGAAAATGTTGGGACATGATGGAAAATGGGTAATAACGGCTGAAACATATTGCAGAAATCATTGGGACCAGTTGGAAAATGGGTAATAACGGCTGAAACATATTGCAGAAATGTTGGGACATAATGGAAAATGGGTAATAACGGCTGAAACATATTGCAGAAATCATTGGGACCGGTTGGAAAATGGGTAATAACGGCTGAAACATATTGCAGAAATGTTGGAACATAATGGAAAATGGGTAATAACGGCTGAACCATATTGCAGAAATCCTTGGGACCGGTTGGAAAATGGGTAATAACGGCTGAAACATATTGCAGAAAATGTTGGGACATGATAGAAAATGGGTAATAATGGCTGAAACATATTGCAGAAAACGTTGGGACATAATGGAAAATGGGTAATAACGGCTGAAACATATTGCAGAAAATCAATCAATCAATCAATTTTTTTATATAGCGCCAAATCACAACAAACAGTTGCCCCAAGGTGCTTTATATTGTAAGGCAAGGCCATACATTAATTATGTAAAACCCCAACGGTCAAAACGACCCCCTGTGAGCAAGCACTTGGCTACAGTGGGAAGGAAAAACTCCCTTTTAACAGGAAGAAATCTCCAGCAGAACCAGGCTCAGGGAGGGGCAGTCTTCTGCTGGGACTGGTTGGGGCTGAGGGAGAGAACAAGGAAAAAGACATGCTGTGGAGGGGAGCAGAGATCAATCACTAATGATTAAATGCAGAGTGGTGCATACAGAGCAAAAAGAGAAAGAAACAGTGCATCATGGGAACCCCCCAGCAGTCTACGTCTATAGCAGCATAACTAAGGGATGGTTCAGGGTCACCTGATCCAGCCCTAACTATAAGCTTTAGCAAAAAGGAAAGTTTTAAGCCTAATCTTAAAAGTAGAGAGGGTGTCTGTCTCCCTGATCTGAATTGGGAGCTGGTTCCACAGGAGAGGAGCCTGAAAGCTGAAGGCTCTGCCTCCCATTCTACTCTTACAAACCCTAGGAACTACAAGTAAGCCTGCAGTCTGAGAGCGAAGCGCTCTATTGGGGTGATATGGTACTATGAGGTCCCTAAGATAAGATGGGACCTGATTATTCAAAACCTTATAAGTAAGAAGAAGAATTTTAAATTCTATTCTAGAATTAACAGGAAGCCAATGAAGAGAGGCCAATATGGGTGAGATATGCTCTCTCCTTCTAGTCCCCGTCAGTACTCTAGCTGCAGCATTTTGAATTAACTGAAGGCTTTTTAGGGAACTTTTAGGACAACCTGATAATAATGAATTACAATAGTCCAGCCTAGAGGAAATAAATGCATGAATTAGTTTTTCAGCATCACTCTGAGACAAGACCTTTCTGATTTTAGAGATATTGCGTAAATGCAAAAAAGCAGTCCTACATATTTGTTTAATATGCGCTTTGAATGACATATCCTGATCAAAAATGACTCCAAGATTTCTCACAGTATTACTAGAGGTCAGGGTAATGCCATCCAGAGTAAGGATCTGGTTAGACACCATGTTTCTAAGATTTGTGCGGCCAAGTACAATAACTTCAGTGTTATCTGAGTTTAAAAGCAAGAAATTAGAGGGGACATGATGGAAAATGGGTAATAACGGCTGAAACATATTGCAGAAAATGTTGGGACATGATGGAAAATGGGTAATAATGGCTGAAACATATTCCAGAAAATGTTGGGACATGATGGAAAATGGGTAATAACGGCTGAAACATATTGTAGAAAACGTTGGGACATAATGGAAAGTGGGTAATAACGGCTGAAACATATTGCAGAAAACGTTGGGACATAATGGAAAATGGGTAATAACGGCTGAAACATATTGCAGAAATTGTTGGGAACGGTTGGAAAATGGGTAATAACGGCTGAAACATATTGCAGAAAACGTTGGGACATAATGGAAAATGGGTCATAATGGCTGAAACATATTGCAGAAATCGTTGGGACCGGTTGGAAAATGGGTAATACCGGCTGAAACATATTGCAGAAAACGCTGGGACATAATGGAAAATGGGTCATAATGGCTGAAACATATTGCAGAAATCGTTGGGACATGATGAAAAATGGGTAATAATGGCTGAAACATATTCCAGAAAATGTTGGGACATGATGGAAAATGGGTAATAACGGCTGAAACATATTGCAGAAAACGTTGGGACATAATGGAAAGTGGGTAATAATGGCTGAAACATATTGCAGAAAACGTTGGGACATAATGGAAAATGGGTCATAATGGCTGAAACATATTGCAGAAATCGTTGGGACCGGTTGGAAAATGGGTAATAACGGCTAAAACATATTGCAGAAAACGTTGGGGCATAATGGAAAATGGGTAATAACGGCTGAAATATATTGCAGAAAATGTTGGGACATGATAGAAATATGTCTCTTCCTGTTTCAAAAATGGCGGTAGAGAGGCTGTATTTTGTAGCCCAAAAGCAGATTTATGTGTAGAAATATTTCAAGAAGTTCATAATTCAGAGTTTAGAAGAGGAAAGTCTTCGAAATAGAACTGATGTGTTAAAAGGAAATAACTGGAAGTTATTATGGAACAAGGATGAAAAGTTTCCTTTTTTCTTTCAAAGAGCTGAGTGAGGCGGTCGAGGCGGGTGCAAATACAACCCCAGGACAGGATCAGATTTGTTATAAGCTTCTGCAACATCTGGATGATCTCGTGTTGGAGGAGATCCTTGCTCTGTTTAATTATATTTGGGAGGATGGTTCATTACCAAAGGGTTGGAAGCATTCAACAGTAATTCCCATCTTGAAGCCAGGTAAGGATCCTGCCTCTCTATTGTCTGTCCTGTCTCTATTGATAGCTTTAACTTCAGTCCTCTGTAAGGTGATGGAGAGAATGGTCACTAACAGGTTAATGTATTTTGTGGAAGTTTATGAGTTTTTTTTTTTTGTTAATTATATTAGAATGGTTTTAGAATCGGTAGAAATACAATGGACTCCGGTGCGGTGCTGGATCAGGATATTCCGAAAGCTGTTATTAACATGGAGGCTGTAGTTGCAGTTTTTCTTGATATTGAAAAGCTTACGACAGCATGTGGCAGAGGGGCTGTTAATTAAGCTGTTTGATGCAGGCATAAGGGGGAGAATGTTTTTTTGGATCAAAGACTTCCTCAGCTGTCAAAGACTGTGAGCATATTGGCATTTAACTCTTTTTGTGTAGCTGATCTGCATTATTGGGTTCATTCAGACTTTCCCTTGGTAAAAATCATAACAGAAACATATTCCAGAAAACGCTGGGACCGGAGCTATTTCCCAGCAAACATTTCCACGTTGGTATGATGGTGTGTCAACGTGCCAGTTTGGGCACCGTGACGTTACACTGTGGTGTTGTCATGGCATAATTGTGTAGATTCACCAGCTAGGTCATGGAGGGGCATTGTGTTGTAACCTTCTCACAAATGTCTATTGCGGTGTGCAGTTTCTGCACTCGCAGTCAGAGTGCCGTAAATTTCATCAAACTCTCACTGAAACAACAAAACATCCAGTTTGCTGCCAACATGTAAATACAGCCTGAGGAAAAATGTGATTATAAAACACAAAACTTTAAAACATATACACTTTAAAATAGAATATGTCTTCAATGTCTGATGTTGTTTTTATTGTCAGTACTGTTTTTCAGGACCAACACATTTGTTTGAGTGTCTTTTATCTTTCACAGTTAAATTGAATTTCCGTGTCCCACCTGCACTCCGTCAGTCATCATGGATTTCTGCAGTTTTCTGGGTCTCTGTGCTGGTTTTTTCTACTTGTTTTTAATTTGACATATTTCATAGTCTTCTTGGCTCTTGGAAGCCTGTTTCTGCTTTTCCTGAAATGTTGGATTTTTTTTACTTTGGGTCGGCCTCGAAGAGATTCTGGCAAACCGTCCGACGCCTCAGGAAGCGGAAGCAGCTGTCCAGCAGCACTGTTTACGGTGTGGGTGGGGAGCTGTTGACCCTGACTGGGGATGTTGTCGGGCGGTGGAAGGAGTACTCCGAGGATCTCCTCAATCCCATCGTCACGTCTTCCGAAGAGGAAGCAGAGACTGGGGACTCAGAGGCAGACTCATCCATTACCCAGGCCGAAGTCACCAAGGTGGTTAGAAAGCTCCTGGGGTGGATGAAATCCGTCTTGAGTACCTTAAGTCTCTGGATGTTGTGGGGCTGTCTTGGCTGACACGCCTCTGCAACATCGCGTGGCGATCGAGGACAGTGCCTCTGGATTGGCAGACCGGGGTGGTGGTCCCTCTGTTTAAGAAGGGGGACCGGAGGGTGTGTTCCAACTATAGGGGGATCATACTCCTCAGCCTCCCCGGTAAGGTCTATTCCAGAGTACTGGAGAGGAGAATTCGACCAATGGTCGAACCTCGGATTCAGGAGGAGCAGTGTGGTTTTCGTCCTGGTCGCGGCACACTGGACCAGCTCTACACGCTCCATTGGGTGCTCGAGGGTTCATGGGAGTTCGTCCAACCAGTACACATGTGTTTTGTGGATCTGGAGAAGGCGTTCGACTGTGTCCCTCTGGGCACCCTGTGGGGAGTGCTCCGGGAGTACGGGGTCCGGGGTCCTTTGCTGAGGGCTATCCGGTCCCTGTACAACCACAGCAGGAGCTTGGTTCACATTGCCGGTAGTAAATCAAACCTGTTTCCAGTGCACGTTGGCCTCCGCCAGGGCTGCCCTTTGTCACCGGTTCTGTTCATTATTTTTATGGACAGAATTTCTGGGCGCAGCCAGGGTGTAGAGGTTGGTCTGGTTTGGGAACCACAGAATCTCGTCTCTGCTGTTTGCAGACGATGTGGTTCTGTTGGCTTCGTCAAATCAGGACCTTCAGCGTGCACTGGGGCAGTTTGCAGCCGAGTGTGAAGCGTCCAGGATGAAAATCAGCACCTCCAAATCCGAGGCCATGGTTCTCGACCAGAAAAAGGTGCTTTGCCATCTTCAGGTCGGTGGAGTGTCCTTGCCTCAAGTGGAGGAGTTTAAGTATCTCAGGGTCTTGTTCACGAGTGAGGGACGGATGGAGCGTGAGATCGATAGACGGATCGGTGCAGCATCTGCAGTGATGCGGTCGCTGTATCGGACCGTCGTGGTGAAGAGAGAGCTGAGTAGGGGGGCAAAGCTCTCGATTTACCGATCGATCTACGTTCCGATCCTCACCTATGGTCATGAGATTTGGCTCATGACTGAAAGAACGAGATTGCGAATACAAGCGGCCGAGATGAGTTTCCTCCGCAGGGTGGCTGGGCGCTCCCTTAGAGATAGGGTGAGGAGCTCGGTCACTCGGGAGGAGCTCGGAGTCGAGCCGCTGCTCCTCCATGTCGAAAGGAGTCAGTTGAGGTGGCTCGGGCATCTTTTCCGGATGCCCCCTGGACGCCTCGCTGGAGAGGTGTTCCGGGCATGTCCCACTGGGAGGAGGCCCCGGGGAAGACCCAGGACATGCTGGAGGGACTTCATCTCTCGGCTGGCTTGGGAACGCCTCGAGCTGGGGGAGGTGTGTGTGGATCGGGAGGTCTGGGCGGCTTTGTTTGAGCTGCTGCCCCCGCAACCTGACTCCGGATAAAGCGGAAGAAAATGGATGGATGGATGGATGGTTTAGAGTTTGTTTTTAAGACGTTTGAGACAATTGGTCCTCCCTGCTTGTTTTATCTCTTTAAATTCTTTAAATAAGTTCTTGACATGCGGCACCTCGTCCGATCTCAGTGGCGCACACTCTTGTCAGGGACTTAGGGCCATTTGTACAGTAGGATTTCAATTTTTTAAATTCAAAATGTCTTGAAGCGTTTGTGATGAAATTTTAATTTGAGATGTTCAGAAAAAAGTTAGTAAATATTGTTGATATTTGCCTTTAACAGTCTCACTTTATGACATCACTATGAAGTGGACAAAAGTCACAGCTCTGTTTTTCTTGTCTAATATTTGAGTATTGAATACAGACTGAGTGGTTCTGGCTGGAGTCAGCTGCTGTCATTCAACGTGTGCAGTAGCCACGCCCCCTAATGTTGATACCTGCATCACTGCTGTTATTTAACTTGCAGATTATATTCTTGTTTATTTTTGTGAATCGAAAGGTGTCGACGAACAATCAATCAATCAATTTTTTTATATAGCGCCAGATCACAACAAACAGTTGCCCCAAGGCGCTTTATATTGTAAGGCAAGGCCATACAATAATGATGTAAAACCCCAACGGTCAAAACGACCCCCTGTGAGCAAGCACTTGGCTACAGTGGGAAGGAAAAACTCCCTTTTAACAGGAAGAAACCTCCAGCAGAACCAGGCTCAGGGAGGGGCAGTCTTCTGCTGGGACTGGTTGGGGCTGAGGGAGAGAACCAGGAAAAAGACATGCTGTGGAGGGGAGCAGAGATCGATCACTAATGATTAAATGCAGAGTGGTGCATACAGAGCAAAAAGAGAAAGAAACAGTGCATCATGGGAACCCCCCAGCAGTCTAAGTCTATAGCAGCATAACTAAGGGATGGTTCAGGGTCACCTGATCCAGCCCTAACTATAAGCTTTAGCAAAAAGGAAAGTTTTAAGCCTAATCTTAAAAGTAGAGAGGGTGTCTGTCTCCCTGATCTGAATTGGGAGCTGGTTCCACAGGAGAGGAGCCTGAAAGCTGAAGGCTCTGCCTCCCATTCTACTCTTACAAACCCTAGGAACTACAAGTAAGCCTGCAGTCTGAGAGCGAAGCGCTCTATTGGGGTGATATGGTACTACGAGGTCCCTAAGATAAGATGGGACCTGATTATTCAAAACCTTATAAGTAAGAAGACGAATTTTAAATTCTATTCTAGAATGAACAGGAAGCCAATGAAGAGAGGCCAATATGGGTGAGATATGCTCTCTCCTTCTAGTCCCCGTCAGTACTCTAGCTGCAGCATTTTGAATTTTTGAAGGCTTTTTAGGGAACTTTTAGGACAACCTGATAATAATGAATTACAATAGTCCAGCCTAGAGGAAATAAATGCATGAATTAGTTTTTCAGCATCACTCTGAGACAAGACCTTTCTGATTTTAGAGATATTGCGTAAATGCAAAAAAGCAGTCCTACATATTTGTTCAATATGCACTTTGAATGACATATCCTGATCAAAAATGACTCCAAGATTTCTCACAGTATTACTAGAGGTCAGGGTAATGCCATCCAGAGTAAGGATCTGGTTAGACACCATGTTTCTAAGATTTGTGGGGCCAAGTACAATAACTTCAGTTTTATCTGAGTTTAAAAGCAGGAAATTAGAGGTCATCCATGTCTTTATGTCTGTAAGACAATCCTGCAGTTTAGCTAATTGGTGTGTGTCCTCTGGCTTCATGGATAGATAAAGCTGGGTATCATCTGCGTAACAATGAAAATTTAAGCAATACCGTCTAATAATACTGCCTAAGGGAAGCATGTATAAAGTGAATAAAATTGGTCCTAGCACAGAACCTTGTGGAACTCCATAATTAACTTTAGTCTGTGAAGAAGATTCCCCATTTACATGAACAAATTGTAATCTATTAGACAAATATGATTCAAACCACCGCAGCGCAGTGCCTTTAATACCTATGACATGCTCTAATCTCTGTAATAAAATTTTATGGTCAACAGTATCAAAAGCAGCACTGAGGTCTAACAGAACAAGCACAGAGATGAGTCCACTGTCCGAGGCCATAAGAAGATCATTTGTAACCTTCACTAATGCAACAGACTCTTTTTCCAGGCTAAGTGAAGATCTTCTAAATTAGTGAGACGCCATTTCCTCTCCAACTTACAGGTTATCTGCTTTAAGCTACGAGTTTGTGAGTTATACCACGGAGTCAGGCACTTCTGATTTAAAGCTCTCTTTTTTAGAGCTACAGCATCCAAAGTTGTCTTCAATGAGGATGTAAAACTATTGACGAGATACTCTATCTCACTTACAGAGTTTAGGTAGCTACTCTGCACTGTGTTGGTATATGGCATTAGAGAACATAAAGAAGGAATCATATCCTTAAACTAGTTACAGCGCTTTCTGAAAGACTTCTAGTGTAATGAAACTTATTCCCCACTGCTGGGTAGTCCATCAGAGTAAATGTAAATGTTATTAAGAAATGATCAGACAGAAGGGAGTTTTCAGGGAATACTGTTAAGTCTTCAATTTCCATACCATAAGTCAGAACAAGATCTAAGATATGATTAAAGTGGTGGGTGGACTCATTTACTTTTTGAGCAAAGCCAATAGAGTCTAATAATAGATTAAATGCAGTGTTGAGGCTGTCATTCTCAGCATCTGTGTGGATGTTAAAATCGCCCACTATAATTATCTTATCTGAGCTAAGCACTAAGTCAGACAAAAGGTCTGAAAATTCACAGAGAAACTCACAGTAACGACCAGGTGGACGATAGATAATAACAAATAAAACTGGTTTTTGGGACTTCCAATTTGGATGGACAAGACTAAGAGTCAAGCTTTCAAATGAATTAAAGCTCTGTCTGGGTTTTTGATTAATTAATAAGCTGGAATGGAAGATTGCTGCTAATCCTCCGCCCCGGCCCGTGCTACGACCATTCTGACAGTTAGTGTGACTCGGGGGTGTTGACTCATTTAAACTAACATATTCATCCTGCTGTAACCAGGTTTCTGTTAGGCAGAATAAATCAATATGTTGATCAATTATTATATCATTTACCAACAGGGACTTAGAAGAGAGAGACCTAATGTTTAATAGACCACATTTAACTGTTTTAGTCTGTGGTGCAGTTGAAGGTGCTATATTATTTTTTCTTTTTGAATTTTTATGCTTAAATAGATTTTTGCTGGTTATTGGTGGTCTGGGAGCAGGCACCGTCTCTACGGGGATGGGGTAATGAGGGGATGGCAGGGGGAGAGAAGCTGCAGAGAGGTGTGTAAGACTACAACTCTGCTTCCTGGTCCCAACCCTGGATAGTCACGGTTTGGAGGATTTAAGAAAATTGGCCAGATTTCTAGAAATGAGAGCTGCTCCATCCAAAGTGGGATGGATGCCGTCTCTCCTAACAAGACCAGGTTTTCCCCAGAAGCTTTGCCAATTATCTATGAAGCCCACCTCATTTTTTGGACACCACTCAGACAGCCAGCAATTCAAGGAGAACATGCGGCTAAACATGTCATTCCCGGTCTGATTGGGGAGGGGCCCAGAGAAAACTACAGAGTCCGACATTGTTTTTGCAAAGTTACACACCGATTTAATGTTAATTTTAGTGACCTCCAATTGGCGTAACCGGGTGTCATTACTGCCGACGTGAATTACAATCTTACCAAATTTACGCTTAGCCTTAGCCAGCAGTTTCAAATTTCCTTCAATGTCGCCTGCTCTGGCCCCCGGAAGACAATTGACTATGGTTGCTGGTGTCGCTAACTTCACATTTCGCAAAACAGAGTCGCCAATAACCAGAGTTTGATCCTCGGCGGGTGTGTCGTCGAGTGGGGAAAAACGGTTAGAGATGTGAACGGGTTGGTGGTGTACACGGGGCTTCTGTTTAGGGCTACGCTTCCTCCTCACAGTCACCCAGTCAGCCTGCTTTCCTGGCTGCTCGGGATCTGCCAGGGGGTAACTAACGGCGGCTAAGCTACCTTGGTCCGCACCGACTACAGGGGCCTGGCTAGCTGTAGAATTTTCCACGGTGCGGAGCCGAGTCTCCAATTCGCCCAGCCTTGCCTCCAAAGCTACGAATAAGCTACACTTATTACAAGTACCGTTACTGCTAAAGGAGGCCGAGGAATAACTAAACATTTCACACCCAGAGCAGAAAAGTGCGGGAGAGACAGGAGAAGCCGCCATGCTAAATCGGCTAAGAGCTAGTAGCTACGCTAAGCTAGCGGATTCCTAAAAACACGCAAAGTGAATAATGTGTAAATAATTTAGAGGTGATTCAGCAGAAGGAGTGCTTTAGTTAAGGCACGTAAAGATTACACTGTGAAACAAATCGTAATCTAGATAACTAGATCAATCTAACTGCGCAGATTAAACAGCTAACAGATACAGAAAAAAACCAACATATCATACTGACCCAGAAATGTTTGCTGGCTGGGTGAAGTTGAAGAGGATGTAGTCACCCTGGACAGGTGTTAAGGCCCAGAAGAAGTCCTGGCCGTGGTACGCCCTGTGCAAGCTGTGCTCCTGGTAATGCTTCAAGCTGCTGCCCAGACTGGCTTCGGGGTTCCTGTGGGGTCGGTACAGCTTCTGGTTCCCAAAGTCTCGATCCTGGAGTGCAGCAGCACATGTACGTATCACAGCATTAGCACAGTTTCTATTTTAGTAATCAGCACCAAGTCTTCCTAATGACTGCACTGGTTAACGGGTTTCACACCAGGCCAATACAGAGATGGGTCATGAAGACGCTGAGTTTTGCAGCCAAATGCCACAATACACTGACGGACGCATTTAATTCAACATTTAATAAAATTTAATAATTTAATTTAATATAAAAATTTAAACATGTTTAATTGTTTCACGGCTTTGCAGCGTAGAGCACTGGATGCAGAAAGGAAGTAGTTTTCACACAAGGTCACGCAGCTCAATGATACTTAATGTGACTGGGTGCCACACCCACACAATATAATGCTACCCGACGCCAATTTCTGATTCCTGCTGTGCTCTATTGTTGACGAGCTATAAATCACACAGCCTGGGTGCAGCTCCTCGGCGCTCTCACCTCCTCATAAGTTCTCTCATGATTGTGTGAAATAAACTCCATTAACTCCTGCTCACAGACCAATTGTCAGGTAGAGGACATGTTCACATCCAGTGTCCTCATGGAGGACATCTCCACGTCCACTCACGGATGGATTGCACACACATGATCACCAGCTGCAGCTCCACAGTCACAGAAATCAGGGCGCATACCTGCAGCACTGCACAAGAATCAATCAATCAATCAATTTTTTTTTATATAGCGCCAAATCACAACAAACAGTTGCCCCAAGGCGCTAAAAGAAGAAGAAAGAAGTAGAACAAAAATCAGGGCGCACACCTGCAGCGCTCCACAAGAAGAAAGAAGAACTAGAACAAAAATCAGGGCGCACACCTGCAGTACTGCACAAGAAGAAAGAAGAACTAGAATAAAAATCAGGGAGCTCACCTGCAGCGCTCCACAAGAAGAAAGAAGGACTAGAATAAAAATCAGGGGGCTCACCTGCAGCGCTCCACAAGAAGAAAGAAGAACTAGAATAAAAATCAGGGCGCACACCTGCAGTGCTACATAAGAAAAAAGAAAAAGTAGAAGGGAAATCAGAGTGCACACCTGCAGTGCTGCACAAGGCAAAAGAAAAAGTAGAAGGGAAATCAGAGTGCATACCTGCAGCGCTGCACAAGAAGAAAGAAAAAGTCGAAGGGAAATCAAAGTGCACACCTGCAGCGCTGCACAAGAAGAAAGAAAAAGTAGAAGGGAAATCAAAGTGCACACCTGCAGCGCTGCACAAGAAGAAAGAAAAAGTAGAAGTGAAATCAGGGCGCAGACCTGCAGCGCAACACAAGAAGAAATATAAACAAGAAGAGAAATCAGAGTGCACACCTGCAGCGCTGCACAGGAAAAAGAAAAACTAGAAGAGAAATCAAAGTGCACACCTGCAGCGCTGCACAAGAAGAAAGATAAATGAGAAGAGAAATCTGAGCGCACACCTGCAGCGCTGCACAAGAAGAAAGATAAACTAGAAGAGAAATCAGAGCGCAGACCTGCAGCGCTGCACAAGAAGAAAGAAGAACTAGAATAAAAATCGGGGAGCTCACCTGCAGCGCTCCACAAGAAGAAAGAAGAACTAGAATAAAAATCGGGGCGCACACCTGCAGCGCTGCACAAGAAGAAAGAAGAACTAGAATAAAAATCGGGGCGCACACCTGCAGCGCTCCACAAGAAGAAAGAAGAACTAGAATAAAAATCAGGGCGCACACCTGCAGCGCTCCACAAGAAGAAAGAAGAACTAGAATAAATATCAGGGCGCACACCTGCAGCGCTCCACAAGAAGAAAGAAGAACTAGAATAAAAATCAGGGCGCACACCTGCAGTGCTACACAAGAAGAAAGAAGAACTAGAATAAAAATCAGGGCGCACACCTGCAGTGCTCCACAAGAAGAAAGAAGAACTAGAATAAAAATCAGGGCACACACCTGCAGTGCTACATAAGAAAAAAGAAAAAGTAGAAGGGAAATCAGAGTGCACACCTGCAGTGCTGCAAAAGACAAAAGAAAAAGTAGAAGGGAAATCAGAGTGCACACCTGCAGCGCTGCACAAGAAGAAAGAAAAAGTCGAAGGGAAATCAAAGTGCACACCTGCAGCGCTGCACAAGAAGAAAGAAAAAGTCGAAGGGAAATCAAAGTGCACATCTGCAGCGCTGCACAAGAAGAAAGAAAAAGTAGAAGTGAAATCAGGGTGCAGACCTGCAGCGCAACACAAGAAGAAATATAAACAAGAAGAGAAATCAGAGCGCACACCTGCAGCGCTGCACAGGAAAAAGAAAAACTAGAAGAGAAATCAAAGTGCACACCTGCAGCGCTGCACAAGAAGAAAGATAAATGAGAAGAGAAATCAGAGCGCACACCTGCAGGGCTGCACAAGAAGAAAGATAAACTAGAAGAGAAATCAGAGTGCAGACCTGCAGCGCTGCACAAGAACAAATATAACTAGAAGAGAAATCAGAGTGCACACCTGCAGCGCTGCACAAAAACAAAATTAAACAAGAAGAGAAATCAGAGTGCACACTTGCAGTGCTGCACAAGAACAAATATAACTAGAAGAGAAATCAGAGTGCACACCTGCAGCGCTGCACAGGAAAAAGAAAAACTAGAAGAGAAATCAGGGCGCACACCTGCAGCGCTCCACAAGAAGAAAGAAGAACTAGAATAAATATCAGGGCGCACACCTGCAGCGCTCCACAAGAAGAAAGAAGAACTAGAATAAAAATCAGGGCGCACACCTGCAGTGCTACACAAGAAGAAAGAAGAACTAGAATAAAAATCAGGGCGCACACCTGCAGTGCTCCACAAGAAGAAAGAAGAACTAGAATAAAAATCAGGGCGCACACCTGCAGTGCTACATAAGAAAAAAGAAAAAGTAGAAGGGAAATCAGAGTGCACACCTGCAGTGCTGCAAAAGACAAAAGAAAAAGTAGAAGGGAAATCAGAGTGCACACCTGCAGCGCTGCACAAGAAGAAAGAAAAAGTCGAAGGGAAATCAAAGTGCACACCTGCAGCGCTGCACAAGAAGAAAGAAAAAGTCGAAGGGAAATCAAAGTGCGCACCTGCAGCGCTGCACAAGAAGAAAGATAAATGAGAAGAGAAATCAGAGCGCACACCTGCAGGGCTGCACAAGAAGAAAGATAAACTAGAAGAGAAATCAGAGTGCAGACCTGCAGCGCTGCACAAGAACAAATATAACTAGAAGAGAAATCAGAGTGCACACCTGCAGCGCTGCACAAAAACAAAATTAAACAAGAAGAGAAATCAGAGTGCACACCTGCAGTGCTGCACAAGAACAAATATAACTAGAAGAGAAATCAGAGTGCACACCTGCAGCGCTGCACAGGAAAAAGAAAAACTAGAAGAGAAATCAAAGTGCACACCTGCAGCGCTGCACAAGAACAAAGATAAATGAGAAGAGAAATTAGAGCGCACACCTGCAGCGCTGCACAAGAAGAAAGATAAATGAGAAGAGAAATCTGAGCGCACACCTGCAGCGCTGCACAAGAAGAAAGATAAACTAGAAGAGAAATCAGAGCGCAGACCTGCAGCGCTGCACAAGAAGAAAGAAGAACTAGAATAAAAATCGGGGCGCTCACCTGCAGCGCTCCACAAGAAGAAAGAAGAACTAGAATAAAAATCGGGGCGCACACCTGCAGCGCTGCACAAGAAGAAAGAAGAACTAGAATAAAAATCGGGGCACACACCTGCAGCGCTCCACAAGAAGAAAGAAGAACTAGAATAAAAATCAGGGCGCACACCTGCAGCGCTCCACAAGAAGAAAGAAGAACTAGAATAAATATCAGGGCGCACACCTGCAGCGCTCCACAAGAAGAAAGAAGAACTAGAATAAATATCAGGGCGCACACCTGCAGCGCTCCACAAGAAGAAAGAAGAACTAGAATAAAAATCAGGGCGCACACCTGCAGCGCTACACAAGAAGAAAGAAGAACTAGAATAAAAATCAGGGCGCACACCTGCAGTGCTCCACAAGAAGAAAGAGGAACTAGAATAAAAATCAGGGCGCACACCTGCAGTGCTACATAAGAAAAAAGAAAAAGTAGAAGGGAAATCAGAGTGCACACCTGCAGTGCTGCACAAGAACAAATATAACTAGAAGAGAAATCAGAGTGCACACCTGCAGCGCTGCACAGGAAAAAGAAAAACTAGAAGAGAAATCAAAGTGCACACCTGCAGCGCTGCACAAGAACAAAGATAAATGAGAAGAGAAATTAGAGCGCACACCTGCAGCGCTGCACAAGAAGAAAGATAAATGAGAAGAGAAATATGAGCGCACACCTGCAGCGCTGCACAAGAAGAAAGATAAACTAGAAGAGAAATCAGAGCGCAGACCTGCAGCGCTGCACAAGAAGAAAGAAGAACTAGAATAAAAATCGGGGAGCTCACCTGCAGCGCTCCACAAGAAGAAAGAAGAACTAGAATAAAAATCGGGGCGCACACCTGCAGCGCTGCACAAGAAGAAAGAAGAACTAGAATAAAAATCGGGGCGCACACCTGCAGCGCTCCACAAGAAGAAAGAAGAACTAGAATAAAAAACAGGGCGCACACCTGCAGCGCTCCACAAGAAGAAAGAAGAACTAGAATAAATATCAGGGCGCACACCTGCAGCGCTCCACAAGAAGAAAGAAGAACTAGAATAAATATCAGGGCGCACACCTGCAGCGCTCCACAAGAAGAAAGAAGAACTAGAATAAAAATCAGGGCGCACACCTGCAGTGCTCCACAAGAAGAAAGAAAAAGTAGAAGGGAAATCAGAGTGCACACCTGCAGTGCTGCAAAAGACAAAAGAAAAAGTAGAAGGGAAATCAGAGTGCACACCTGCAGCGCTGCACAAGAAGAAATATAAACAAGAAGAGAAATCAGAGCGCACACCTGCAGCGCTGCACAGGAAAAAGAAAAACTAGAAGAGAAATCAAAGTGCACACCTGCAGCGCTGCACAAGAAGAAAGAAAAAGTCGAAGGGAAATCAAAGTGCACATCTGCAGCGCTGCGCAAGAAGAAAGAAAAAGTAGAAGTGAAATCAGGGTGCAAACCTGCAGCGCAACACAAGAAGAAATATAAACAAGAAGAGAAATCAGAGCGCACACCTGCAGCGCTGCACAGGAAAAAGAAAAACTAGAAGAGAAATCAAAGTGCACACCTGCAGCGCTGCACAAGAAAAAAGATAAATGAGAAGAGAAATCAGAGCGCACACCTGCAGGGCTGCACAAGAAGAAAGATAAACTAGAAGAGAAATCAGAGTGCAGACCTGCAGCGCTGCACAAAAACAAAATTAAAGAAGAGAAATCAGAGTGCACACCTGCAGTGCTGCACAAGAACAAATATAACTAGAAGAGAAATCAGAGTGCACACCTGCAGCGCTGCACAAGAACAAATATAACTAGAAGAGAAATCAGAGTGCACACCTGCAGCGCTGCACAAAAACAAAATTAAACAAGAAGAGAAATCAGAGCGCACACCTGCTCATTACAGCCTGGCTGCAGCGCCTCGGCGCTTTTACCTCCTCAAGCTTCTCCAACCCCCCCCCCCACACTGCCCGTTGCACGCAACTGATGCAGACATTGCTGCGTTATTAAATATGCAGCATACGCAACTTGAATCAGGCCTGTGTGAAAGAGGCTTTAGAGGCTCTGGACCTTACAGTTACAGTAAGTCAAGGCAAGCAGCCACACTGCAGGAGACAAGTTCTCAGATGTTCTCCTGCAGCTTGCTGCACTGCACATGCAAGTTTTGTAATGGGAAACTGGGGCCATTTTCCCACTGAAACTTAAAAAATTTTTAACTCTCTGAAACACTACTGCATTTTGAGGGCCAATTTTGTGAAGTAACATTATGTTGCATAACAAAACAATCGAGCTCAAAAAATGAAATGGAAATAATTGATTCTGAATTTTAAGAATCAGAATCAAATTTTGAATCAATACCAAGTTCTGTGTCTGTGTATGTATGTCTGTTTATGTGTGTGTGCGTGTGTGTGTGTGTGTGTGTGTGTGTGTGTGTGTGTGTGTGTGTGTGTGTGTGAATATATCTGTGTGTGTCCGTTCTGTGTGTGTCCCTATGTCCATGTGTGTGTGTGTGTGTGTGTGTGTGTGTCGCTATGTCCGTGTGTGTACATTCTGTTTGTGTGTATCTGTGTATGTCTGTCTGTATGTATATGTGTCTGTGTCTCAGTGCATCTGTGTGTGCATGTGAATGTGTCTGTCTGTCTGTGTGCTTCTCTGTGTGCTTCTCTGTTTGTTCTGTATGTGTGTCTCTTTGCTCGTTTGTGCAGCTCGTGTGTGTCTCTGTCTATGTGTGTCTGTGTGCGTCAGTGTGCGTGTCTTTCTGTTTCTGTGTCTGTCTGTGTGTGTGTCTGTCTGTGTCTGTGTGTGTGTAGTGATGTGTGAGCAGCTGTTGAGTTTCTTCACGTGAACTTGCCTTCAGATGCTGTAGTTTTCCGTTCAGTGAGGAGTGTCTGTGCATGTGTCCGTCTGTGTGTGTGTGTGTGACTGTCTGTGTGTGTGTGTGTGTGTGTGTGTGTGTGTGTGTGTGTGTGTGTGTGTGTGTGTGTGTGTAGTGATGTGTGAGCAGCTGTTGAGTTTCCTCACTTGAACTTGCCCTCAGATGCTGTAGTTCCGCTCAGTCAGGATTGTCTGTCTGTGTGTGTGTCTATATCTGTGTCTGATTGTCCGTTCTGCGTGTGTGTGGCTGTCTGTTTCCGTGTGTGTGGCTGTGTGTCTGTGTGTGTCTATCTGAGTGTGTCACTATGTGTGTGTGTGTGACTGTCTGTGTGTGTCTCTGTCTATAAGATAAGATAAAGATAAACTTTATTGATCTCATAGAGGAGAAATTCACGTTACATCAGCTCTTAAAAAACACACAAGGTGGGTGTGAGTAGAGGAAAATGTTCATCAAACAGTGTGTGCAAGGATAAGCAATAATAATAATACTTGTAACAGTACAAGACATAAGAAATGAGGTAGAAATAGAATATGTGTGTACATCTTCGTCCATCAATACGACGAGGACCATCTAGTCATCCTTTTTTATTATTATTATTTTTGGGGTCGAGATCTATGGGTGCGCAGATGGCTGATGAGGCCAATCTTCACCTGAAATGGTCTCTGGCAGTGTGGACAGGAAATGGTGGCAGCTGCAGGGCTCCTGTTGGCACACTTTTTCCTGGCCTCTCTGCGCTGCTCAGTTGCAGCAATCCTGTTTGCCTCGTGAGATTTTGCTCCCTGGCAGATGGCTGCTCACCAGCTGCCTCTGTCCTCAGCTGTCTGCTCCCAGGTCATGTGGCTGATGCTGAAAGCCTTCAAGGAGTGTCCTTGAAGCACTTCTTCGGGCCACCTTGAGAACGCTTTCCCTGTTGCAGTTCGCCAAACAGCAACTTTTTTGGCAGCTGGTGGTCTGGCATTCGGGCTACATGACCTGCCCAGCGAAGCTGCACCTGCATCAAGATGGTAAAAATGCTAGGCAGACCAGCTCGGATTAGCACCTCTGTGTCTGGGGTCTTGTGCTTCCATCTTATGCCTAGGAGTTTCCTGAGGCATGTCGTATGGAAGTGATTCAGCTTCCTAGCATGACGCTGGTATACCGTCCAGGTTTCACAGCTATAGAGTAGTGTGGTAAGAGCTATGGCCCAGTACACCTTGATTTTGGTCTCGAGTGATGCCCCTCCTGTTCCAGACGTTCTTGTGGAGTCTGCCGAAGGCAACACTGGCTTTTGATAGTCTGGCATTCACCTTGTCGTCAATGACAATGTTTCTGGGGAGAGTGTTGCCGAGACAGGTGAACTTGTCCACCGCGTTCAGCCGCTGCCCCCTGATGCTGATGTTTGGATCAATGTACGGCTTGCCTGGAGCTGGCTGATGCATCACTTTTGTCTTCTTCATGTTGATTGTCAGGCCGAAGTTATTGCAGGCGTCAGAGAACTTGTCCATGCAAAGCTGCATGGCAGCTTCTGATGCAGCTTTGAGGGCACAGTCATCAGCAAACAGGAATTCATTAACAATGTCTGTCGAAACCTTGGTTTTTGCTTGAAGCCTCCCGAGGTTTAAAACTGATCCATCTGTTTGGTACCTGATGCCGATGCCTATGTTAGTATCACTGAAACCATCAGTCAGCATGGCTGAGAACATAAGGCTGAACAGGGTGGGAGCAAGCACACAGCCCTGTTTCACTCTGTTGGAGACGAGGAAGTGTTCGGAAACTTCTCCGTTATCTTGGACTCTGGCCAGCTTTCCATCGTGGAATTGTCGGACGATGGCGATGAACTTTCTTGGGCATCCGTACTTTGCCATGATTCTCCAAAGTGTGTATATATACATATGTATGTATATATATATATATATATATATATATATATATATATATATATATATATATATATATATATATATATATATATATATATACTTTGAAAGAATGTGGATTACATGTATGTATGTACATACATTTGGATTACTTGTAATCTGATTACTTTTGGATTACATTTCAAAGTAATCCTACCCAACCTTGTGTATGTATATATATATATATATATATATATATATATATATGCATACACATGTGCACACACATACCTATACACATACACATATACATATGCATATGTACATACATATATAAATACATATGCATATGTATAAACATGATTGGGATTGAAAACCAGGACCGATTTTGTTCTTAATGTATGCAAATGATTTAAACAATATCTTAAGAAATATGAAAATTGTATCATTTGCAGATAATACAAACGTATTTGCATCCGGTAAGAATCTCGAACAGACACTTGAACTAGTCACACAAAAGCTGATTAAAATAAAGGGATGGTGTGATATAAATAATTCAGCTGTAAATTTGAAGAAAACTAAGTTCATGATATTTGGAAACATTAAAAAAATAATAATGAAGTAAAGTTAAGTATTGATGATGTAGAATTAGAATTAGTTGATGAAATAAAATTTGTAGGTGTAATTCTGGATAATAAAATTAGTTGGAAGGGACATATACAACACGTCTGGTCAAAGCTGGCTAAATGTCTCGCAGTCATGAGAAAAACTCTGCACCTATTAACTAAACAGGCCTTACAAACACTATACTGTTCATTGTTTCTGCCCTATCTTACTTAATGTGTTAGTGTGGGGTCACACATACAAAACAAACATTCAGCCATTAACTATTCTGCAAAAAAAAGTGATACGAGTTGTAAATAACAAATGTTACAGAGATCACACTCACAGCTTATTCTTGGAGTCAAAAGTTCTAAAATTTGTTGATCTGATCAATTTTAGAACTGCTCAAATACTTTTTAGAGCAAGGAATAAGTTACTTCCAGCGCACATACAAAAAATGTTTTCTGATAGAGATGGGAAATATAATCTAAGAGGAAAAGTGTGTAAGAACTACATGTAGGAGTTTTAGTGTAACAGTCAGTGGAGTGAAGCTCTGGAATAGCGTGCCTGAAAACATTAAGCAAAGTAAAAACATCCAGCAATTCAAAAAAGAATATATAAAAAATTAATTTTTGATGCATATAAAAATGAGTAATTTAATTTAATCATTACATGTACAATGTAATCAAACTAAGGCTGTTTTCTTATTATATTCAAATGCCTTTCACATACCATATGACTACATGTAAATTAGGGGTAGGGCTTGATAAGCTTAAGCTTCATCCTACAGCTTTTTGAAACATGCATGATTTGGAAATGTACTTTTTGGAAAAAAAATGCTGATTTTAACATGTTTTAAAATAAAGAAAGAAAGAAAGAAAGAAAGAAAGAAAAAGAGATAGGAGCATCTTCTTTACAGTATGTGAAGTGGAATTTAGATGTGATAAGGTGACATTAGTGCTGGGATTTGACAAACACGTTGTTATTGCACGTGATTTGTGGACATATTAATATTGCACGTGATTTGTGGACATATTAATATTGCACGTGATTTGTGGACATATTATTGCATGTGATTATTTCACAATGTTATTGTTCAGTCTGACAGCAGCAGGGAGGAACGACCTGTAGTATCATTCCTTCTTGCACTGAGGGCGCCTCAGTCTGTCACTGAACGAGCTGCTCAGCTCCACTACAGTCCGGTGCAGAGGGTGAGAGGAGTTGTTCATGATGGATTTGAACTTGGTTAACACCCTCCTCTCAGCCACCTCCTCCAGAGAGTCCAGAGGACAGCCCAGGACAGAGCTGGACTTCCTGACCAGCTTATTCAGTCTCTTTCTCTCCCGCTCTGTGCTGTGTGTGTGTGTGTGTGTGTGTGTGTGTGTGTGTGTTTGTGTGTGTGTGTGTAGTGATGTGTGAGCAGCTGATGAGTTTCTTCACGTGAACTTGCCTTCAGATGCTGTAGTTTTCCGTTCAGTGAGGAGTGGAGGCCGACGTGCTGGAAGAGGGATGGCTTGTACGTCAGCTTGAGCTGAGCCTTCTGTTCACTGCAGTGTTTCTGCACACAGCAGCACAGCACACAGTCTGTACTCACAATGACAACAGACTTCCTGCAGAGGAGCAAAGTGTCCTGAACATATGCAGCTGCTGTCCAGTAAAACTCTCATGTTTCCTACATGGATGGCTGAGAACCTTCATCAACACATTTCATCATAAACAATTAAAAAATAATTTGCATTTCTCTGATTCACATTTTTCCTCTCACAAAGGCCACTCCCTCATTTCATTTCCTGTCTCACTCACTCACCCACAGCTGCTCTCATCATCAGCAGCATCATCAATTGGATTATTTGCATCGAATAGTACAGGTTCCATGTTGTCACAGTTTTTGCACTGGCATAGGTCTGTACCTCGAAGACCAAGATTTGCACAGCATTCATCATGGGTATCCTCTCGCTTGCATTTTGATCACTTAAACATCAATCTCGGCTTGCATCTCAGATATACCTCCTGGCAAATTGTAGCTGAACTTTCAGGGTTTACCACTTCATCATGAAGCTGTATAACTGGGGATACAAAATGTAAAACATGCACAATTTCTCCAATCACAGCCAGGAGTGTGTTAGATGAGGTGGTGGAGAGTGAGCCCAAGCATGAAAGAGTGGTGATAGGAGCAGACTTCAATGGGCATGTTGGTGAAGGGAACAGAGGTGATGAGGAAGTAATGGGTAGATATGGTATCAAGGATAGGAATGGGGAAGGACAGATGGTAGTTGATTTTGCAAAAAGGATGGAAATGGCTGTGGTGAATACCTACTTTAAGAAAAGGGAGGAGCACAGGGTGACATAAGAGTGGAGGAAGGTGCACACAGGTGGACTACATTCTTTATAGGAGATGCAAGCTAAAAGAAATCACAGACTGTAAGGTGGTAGCAGGAGAGAGTGTCACTAGACAGCATAGGATGGTTGTTTGTAGGATGACTTTAGAGGTAAAGAAGAAGAAGAGAGTGAGAGCTCAACAAAGGATCAGATGGTGGAAGCTGAAGGAGGAAGACTGTTGTGTGAAATTTAGCGAGCAGGTGAGAGAAGCACTGGTTGGAGGGGAAGCAATTTTGGACAAATGGAAAAGTACTGCAGATGTGGTGAGGGAGACAGCTAGGGCAGTACTGGGTATGACATCTGGACAGTGGAAGGAAGACAAGGAGACTTGGTGGTGGAATGAAGAGGTCCAGGAAAGCATCAGGAGAAAGAGGTTGGTGAAAAAGTTTTGGGATAGTTGGAGAGATGAAGAAAGTAGACAGGAGTACAAGGAGAAGTGAAAAAAATGAAGGAAAAGGCATATTGTGAGCTGTACAAGAAGTTGAATAGTAAGGAAGGAGAAAAGGACTTGTACCGATTGGCCAGACAAAGGGACAGAGCTGGAAAGGATGTGCAGCAGGTTAGGGTGGTAAAAGATGCACATGGTAATGTGCTGATAAGTGAGGAGTGTGTGCTGAGAAGGTGGAGGGAATATTTTGAAGAGCTGATGAATAAAGAAAATGAGCGAGAGAAAAGGCTGGATGATGTGGTGAGAGTAAATCAGGAAGTACAAGAGATTAGTAAGGAAGTGAGGGCTGCTATGAAGAGGATGAAGGGGGAAAGGCAGTTGGTGGAGGCATGGAAATGTCTAGGAGAGATGACAGTAGAGTTTCTAACCAGATTGTTTAATAAAATCTTGGAAAGTGAGAGGATGCCTGAGGAGTGGAGACGAAGTGTGCTGGTTCCTATTTTCAAGAACAAGGGTGATGTGCAGAGCTGCAGTAACTACAGAGGCATAAAGCTGATCAGCCACAGCATGAAGTTATGGGAAAGAGTAGTAGAAGCTAGGCTTAGAAAACAGCTGAAGATCTGTGAGCAGCAATATGGTTTCATGCCGAGAAAGAGCACTGCAGATGCAACGTTTGCTCTGAGAATACTGTTGGAGAAGTACAGAGAAGGCCAGAAAGAGTTACACTGTGTGTTTATAGACTTAGAAAAAGCTTATGATAGGGTGCCAAGAGCTGTGGTATTGTATGAGAAAGTCTGGAGTGGCAGAGAAGTATGTTAGGGTAGTGCAGGACATGTACAAGAATAGTGTGACAGCGGTGAGATGTGCAGTCGGAAGTGGAGGTGGGATTACACCAAGGATCAGCTCTGAGTCCTTTCTTGTTTGCAGTGGTGATGGACAGGTTGACGGATGAGATCAGACAGGAGTCCCCATGGACTATGATGTTTGCAGATGACATTGTGATCTGTAGTGAGAGTAGAGAGCAAGTTGAGTCTAGTCTGGAGAAGTGGAGATATGCTTTGGAGAGAAGGGGAATGAACGTCAGTAGACACAAGACTGAGTACGTGTGTGAATGGGAGGGAGTCAAGTGGAATAGTGCAGTTACAAGGAGTAGAAGTGGTGAAAGTAGATGAGTTTAAATATTTGGGGTCAACTGTTCAAAGTAATGGATAGTGTGGTAGAGAGGTGAAGAAGACAGTGCAGGCAGGGTGGAGTGGGTGGAGAAAGGTGGCAGGAGTGATTTGTGACCGAAGAATATCTGCAAGAGTGAAGGAGAAAGTTTACAAGACAGTAGTGAGACCAGCTACGTTGGACGGCTTAGAGACGTTGGCACAAACAAAAAGACAGGAGGCAGAGCTGGAGGTGACAGAGCTGAAGATGTTGAGATTCTCTTTGGGAGTGACAAAAATGGACAAGATCAGGAATGAACATAGAGGGACAGCTCAGGTGGGACGGTTTGGACAAAGTCAGAGAGGCGAGATTGAGATGGTTTGGACATGTGCAGAGGAGGGACCCAGGGTATATAGGGAGAAGGATGCTGAGGATGGAGCCACCAGGCAGGAGGAGAAGAGGGAGGCCAAAGAGGAGGTTTATGGATGTGCTGAGGGAGGACATGCAGGTGGTTGGTGTGACAGAAGAAGATACAGAGGACAGGGTGAGATGGAAACGATTGATCTGCTAAGTGTTAACTGGTCAAATTGATGCCGATGTCTCACTGGACCAAGAACCATCATTTCAGACTTATAAGAGTTTAAAAGTAGAAAATTTCTTGACATCCAACGTCTCACTGACGCAAGGATTTTATGTGAATGAGAGTACCAGCAGTTATCGGCATGTATAACTGAGTATCATCAGCGTAGCAGTGAAAGGTAATCCCAAAATGCCACAATATGTGCCCAAAGGGTGCTACATAAAGGGAGAAAAGCAGGGGGCCTAAGACAGACCCCTGTGGAACCCCAAATTTCATGTCACTAAGGTTAGAGGTAGTGTTACTATACAAAACACAGTGAGAACGACTGGTCAAGTATGACGTCAGCCATACAAGGGCACTCCCAATAATCCCAAAATGATTTTCCAGCCTATCAAGTAGAATATGATGATCCACGGTATCAAATGCAGCACTGAGATCTAACAGCAACAGAACCGTAGTGGTGTCCGAATCCATTGTAAGCAGAAGATCATTCACCACTTTAGTGAGAACCGTGTCTGTGGAATGATATTTTCTAAAAGCAGACTGCAGTGGCTCAAAATTATTATTCTCAGTAAGATAGTCTACGAGCTGCTGTGACACCAGCTTTTCCAGATTTTTTGAGCAAGATGATAGATTTGATATCAGCTTATAGTTTTTCAGCACACTAGGGTCAAGATTAGGTTTCTTAAGTAATGGTTTAATCACTGCAGATTTGAAACATTTAGGAACAGATCCAGAGGTTAATGAGAGATTAATAATTTCCAGCACAGTCGGCCCAAGAGTGGGCCACAAGTCCTTAAACAGTTTTGTTGGTATAGGATCAAATAAACAGGTTGTGCTTTTTGTTGATGTTACGAGTTTCGTCAGCAAGCCTAGTGAGATACTGTCAAATTCTGTAAATCTAGGTAATGCCTCGTGGTGCCCACCTCAATAGCAGGGTGTAGTGGCTGGGTTAAGGCATGCTGGGATATGTTTAACCTGATGTCTTCTATTTTCTTCTCAAAGTAATCCAGGAAATCTTGTGCTGTAAAAGAAGAGTGAACTACAGGTGGTTGTCCGTGTATAAGTGTTGCCACCGTGTCGAACTTTGAGTTATGCTTGTTTTTGTTGATCAAATCAGAGTAGTAGGTCCACTTTGTAGCCAATAATGCATGCTTATAGTCTAAGATAGCATCACGCCATGAAAGGTGGAATACTTCTAATTTTGAACTATGTCATTTCTGTTCTAGACCTCTGGCCTTATGCTTGAGATCATGTAAGTAATCACTGAACCAAGGTGACTGTGTTTTGGTGGAGCGTGGTTATGTCATTATGTCAATGTAGTGGTTATGTTATTATGTCAAGTGTAGTTTTGAGCACTGAGTTTAAACTATCCACCAGACTGTCTACTGAATGGGTATTTGCCAAATATGAAGCTAAGACATCAGGCAGTCTAGCTTCGAGTTCAGTTGTAGTTGAGGAGTTGATGCATCACCACAGTGATAAATAAGGTTGTTGTTCCACTAAACACGGCAGCGAAACTGTAAACATAATAAGTGAGAGATCAGAGACCACTGATGTAAGAGGCACGATGTCAATATTTGTGACAGCAATACCATGTGCGAGAACCAAATCCAGGGTATTTCCACTAACTATTGCCGAAATCCTAATGCATCCACAATTTCCATAAAGGATTTGCAGAGGGGCTCTTATATATATGAACGTTAAAGCCACCAATGTTCAGAATGTTATCTGCACTTGTTATCTGCACACAGTTAGAGATGAACTCACCAAATTCATCTATGAATTCAGAATACTCAAAAAGAACATCATGTCTAAGTATCATAAAGAAGCAAATATAATTTGATTTATATGGAATGTTCAATTTATAAGTGGGACTTATTGTATATTTGAATGTGTGGGTATGTATATGCGTATGTAGATATATAGATATGGGTAGGTGTATATGTATATGTATATAAGTGACTGTGTATATGTATGTATATATTTATGTTTGTAAAGTATATAGGTATGTATATAGGTATATATGGCACAGCCCAAGCAGAGGGTCACCCCCAAGAGCCTGGTCTGCTTGAGGTTTCTTCCTTATAGGGAGTTTTTCCTCACCACAGTTGCCTAGTGCTTGCTCTGGGGGTTGGTAAGGTTAGTCCTTACTGGCGTAAAGTGACTTTCTTGTGATCTGGTACTGTATAAATATAATTATAAGTGAATAGTATATTGATGTGTATGTCTGTGTGTCGACATGTAGTAGTGAATTTGTATTTATGTAAATATGACTGATTAGAATTGTTGGACTTGTACTAGCAGGGGTGGGCGCTAATAAGCTTTGCTTCAGCCCACACCCTTTCGGACTCACTAGTTTTGTCTGTGTTTGTTTGTGGAATTGTTCATTTTTTTCTATTTGAATATTTTGTGTGCCGAATAAAAAAAAAAAAAAAAACTATCAAAAAAAAATATATATTTTTTCCAGGAGGCCTATATACAGTGACAAAGTAATATTCAATTTTTTTCAAATTTTTTTTTTATATAGCGCCAAATCACAACAAACAGTTGCCCCAAAGCGCTTTATATTGAAAGGCAAGGCCATACAATAATTATGTAAAAAACCCCAACGGTCAAAACGACCCCCTGTGAGCAAGAACTTGGCTACAGTGGGAAGGAAAAACTCACTTTTAACAGGAAGAAACCTCCAGCAGAACCAGGCTCAGGGAGGGGTAAATAATGATAGAAAAGGAAATAAAAAACAATGAAATAAATACAACAATAGAATCATATAAAATGTGCATGTGTATGTGAAAAAGGTACAGTATGTCTTTGCGTTAATAATAAAATTGTATCAAGAAATTTCACAGTGCTCCTAAATTTT
This sequence comes from Thalassophryne amazonica, assembly GCF_902500255.1. Taxonomy (NCBI): domain Eukaryota; kingdom Metazoa; phylum Chordata; class Actinopteri; order Batrachoidiformes; family Batrachoididae; genus Thalassophryne; species Thalassophryne amazonica. The sequence continues at coordinate 108,328,479 of NC_047113.1, forward strand.
TATCTGTGCTCCTAATACAGCTGATTTCTATTTTTCTGACCTTGGCAATGCGTAATATCCTGAACAGAGCGGAGAATCAGATGCTCAAACAAGTTATATTTGTGACCCTCAACAGCTAATAAGCTAAACCTAGACTTATAAATAAGAGCAACAATCCCACCTTGCTTTGCATCACGAGGGAAGTGACTAAATGTATACTATGGTGGGCAGGCCTCATTTAAGGAGAGGACAGCTGTAGGTTTAAGCCAGGTTTCACATAGCCCAATCATATCTAAGTGATGATCAATAATTAGATCATTGATCAACAATGATTTTGAGGACAGTGATCTTATGTTAATGAGACCCAGTCTAAGGATCTCAGTGGGGTTGACAGTTGAACAGTTTGGGTTTAGGCGTGGTTCCAGAGTAGCATATATAAGATGTCCAGAAGTAGGTTTAGGTTTGAGACATTCCACACGAGTTGTAGGTAGCAGACATGAAGTCTTTGATATTGCTGGAACAACCATTGGGCCATCCTCAATTTCAACATCATCCAATGTAGTAATGGGTATTAAGTTTGCAAAGCATATCCCTCTATGATTTTTATGGACACGTCTATGGAAGGAGGCCACAGTCTCAACTTGTTGAACTTCCCTCCCTGGCAGATAAACTGCACTATCACCATAGTGGATTTTCTGCACTAATTTCCCCGCTAAACTAATGGATTCCACACCCACATTTGTCATAAGCCTTGCAGGGTCTCTAATCACTTGCTCCGTGGCCTGCTGTAAATTCCTAATGTTATCCCCCCTGTAGAGCTCTATCTATGTTCGCAGACAAGATGACGGCACCTTCTCCAGTAAGGTGGAGGCCGTCCGGCATTAGCAAGCCACGGCAGCCCCAGAACGAAGGCCAGTTACCAATAAAGCTGAAGCCTTGCTGTCTACAAAATTTCGCCAGCCACCTATTTAACAATGTCAGCCTGCTAAACGCCTCATCAGTACCCTGGGAGGGGACCAGAGACTATTAATAGATGCCGACACATCTTTCTGGCAAGGTCACAAGTCCTCTTTATGTCCATTTTTGTGACCTCGGAGTGCTTCATCCTTCATCATTGGTGCCGACGTGAATAACTATGTGACTATATCTCATGTCATGTTCCTTAGTCTGTCTTCCCTTCTGCAGTGTCAGCACCCTAAAATGGGATGCAGTGTTGGGAGCTCTGGCCCCAGGAATACATTGAACATCAGCTGGCATCTGTAACCTGACTTTGCGGGTGATAGAATCCCCTATCACTAAAGTCTGGTGTTTCAGCCTGGAGACGGGAGTGGAAGTTACTCGTGGGCTCAGAGAACTCACACCGGGCATATCCAAGGGGGAAAACTGGTTCACAGTTCGCAGTGGTGAGTGTGATTGGGGTACCACAACCGGGCACCAAGCCCTACATGACTTCCTCCGCCTAACCACAGTCCGAAAGCCGTAGCTGGTGTTTTGTAGGCTGATGCTAATGGGCACACTCGTCGGCCCAACACTAACCTCGTCTGGAGTGCCCGTAACATCTAACTCCACTGAGCTAAGAGGCTGTTCTAGCTTTTGGACACAGCTCTCTAAAAGAGCCACCCTATCTGCCAACATCACGCAGGATTTACATAAAGTGTAAAGTAGTGTACTTTGTGTACCACAAAATTCAAGAGCATAGCCAAGCAAGCACGAGCTAACCACTAACGAATATGCTAACCACTCCTAAGATTCACACAGGAGTAAAATAATGAGCTAAAATTCCCAGCAGTTACACTGAAAAACAGAAGTAACAGAAGTATTAGACTGGTAGAAAAGGTAATAAAAGAAACAGGTCTGGGGGAGACTTAGCTAATGCAAGCTAACATTAACCTTATCTGAAATAAAGCAACTGACTTTAATATGCATATGTTGTGGACATGAACGAGCGAAGCTGTTCAGCATCTCACCATGTCATTTAGGTCATTCAGACAGTAAAGTCTTCTCTAGAGCATATGCATGGCAAAAAATCTTCTGCTTCTGCGGGGCTAAGCCCCCCCCCAACCCCACAACTACGCCCCCTCAACCCCCTGCCTCTTTAAGCATTTTTTATGTTGATGTAAATTCAGATTCTAGCTTTTCAGCAGTGGTGGGCACAGATAACCAAAAAAATTAACTTCGATAACAGATAATCAGATAATTGAAAAGTTATCTTTGATAAAGATAAACTGATAAACTACCCAAAAATGTATCAGGATTTACAGATAGTCGATAACCGATAAATTCCAGTATTTTTTCTGGTACATTTACAATTAGTAAGAAGCTAAAATTGACTTTTAACACGATCACTTTTGAAAGCATCAAAAGCGACAAAAGACCCAAAGAATGAGCCAGTATTTACATGTTTGACCATGCTGCCCCCTGTAGGAAGCTGCACAGAAGAATCCTGAGAGCACCCACAAAATCAGCTCTCTACTACTGCGGGAGAAGATGGCGCCGGAGTGTCTGTGCCGTCGCTTGGCTCTGCCTACGCTTGTGTATTTTTTATTGATTTTTATGTCTGTCACAGGGACTGTTCATTCGCCAGGAATTACTTAAAATCAAGGATACGGTGCAATCATGCGTGATCTGTGAAGCAAAAAAGTCAAATTCTTTTTACCTGGCTGATCTCCCAGAGCAGCTCGTCTGGGTGGACGCGCCTCTGCCCAGGAAGCGTAAACGCCGGGGAGTGTGAGCAGGCCGGCTAGTGAGGCTAAAGGCCTTACTGGCTCTTTCTCCGAGCACGGTGCGGGCTTCTTCTATTCCACCGGACCTTAGAGACTGTTTTCGCCGTTATGTGTCATGGCGCACTGTTGTTCCAGTCGGCGCTTGGGTGGTGCCCATCATTGGACAGCAGGAGGATCTCTGCGCGCTGCGCCCTTGTCGTTCTCTTCATTTGGGCTCTGGTAGTGTGTCCCCGAGTAACCTTAGGCCACTGGGCCGGGTAGCTCATGCGGCTAACACGACGGCGGCTGCTACGAGGTGCGCACTCGTGAATGCAAGGTCCGTAGGGAATAAAACCTTCATTCTTCGAGACTTCTTCACATCACAATCGCTGGATGTACTGTTTTTAAGTGAGACGTGGATCAACGTTGGTGAGTCCACCGCTTTCTCGGAGTTATTACCTCCTGACTGTACTTTTATTAACACACCAAGAGCCTCTGGTCGTGGCGGAGGAATAGCTACTGTTCTACGGGTTGGCATTCAGCACCAAGTTGTTACGGAGTGGTCTTTTGCCTCGTTTTAACTGAGCTGTTTCGAGCTAAGAGGGCGACAGACTGATCAAGTGTTGTGCGCTGTCATTTACAGACCACCGAGACACAACATGGATTTTATCAAGGATTTTTATGATCTGATGGTTTTTAACTGTACACGTTATGACAGGATTTTAATTGTCGGAGATTTTAATATCCATGTATGTTGTCAGTCCGTTCCGATGGCCAGAGACTTTTTAGACTTATGTGAAGTTTTTAATCTAACACAACATGTCACTGGCTCAACGCAGATACACGGACACACATTGGACCTGGTGCTGTCGCATGGCTTTTCGGTTAGCCATGTTATTGTTGAGGATGCTGTGTTCTCTGACCACTGCCCTGTCATATTTGACGTGTTTTTAACTTTTGGAGAGCAGCTGCCAGCTGTGCGTCATAGCCGTGCTATTAAGGCTAGCACAGCGGCTGATTTTAGCTCTCTCGTTACCACTGCAGCGTGTAGTCTTTTAAACCCGTGTCCATCTATAAACATGAACACGGAGCACCTGATGAACTCTTTTGTTTCCACCTGCTCTGATGTGCTGGACAGCGTAGCTCCTCTTAAAATCATGCGCCCAAAGTCCAGGCAGGAGCCCTGGCTAAATGACACTACGCGTGCAGCTCGGCGTGAGTGTCGGAGGGCGGAGCGGAGGTGGAAAAAGAACCACCTGGAGGTTTTTTACCAGGTTCTTAAAGATAGCTGGAGGAACTATCAGTGTGTGGTTAAAGCAGAGAAAACAAAATATTTATCTGACTTAATCGCCAACAGTGTTAACAAACCCCGTGTTCTTTTTAAAACTGTGAACTCTATTTTTAATCCTAATCCTTCCACTGGATTGGAAATAACCAATGAAACCTGTGAGAGATTTCTCTCCTTTTTTAATGATAAGGTTGCTGCGATAAGGACCAATATCTCGCCCTCTTCACCTTGTGGTCCAGGGGCTAACGCACGTACGGTAGCATTTAGCCAGTTTGAGCCTGTGCCACTTGCTGTTCTTACTGGGATTGTAGGTAAACTCAAAGCCTCTACTAGTCCTACAGACCCAGTTCCTCCTCGCTTTTTTAAAGAGGTTTGGGGCACCACTGGCACCTTTGTGAGCGAGGTAATAAACAGTAGTCTGGTCTCTGGCACTGTCCCCACTTTTTGTAAAAATGCTGTTGTTGAACCTCTGATTAAGAAGCCTGGGCTTGATCCTGTGACTTTAGCAAATTATCAGCCCATTTCTAAGCTTCCTTTGGTTTCCAAGATCTTGGAGAAATGCGTGCTTGCTCAATTTCAACCGTTTTTAGATGCACATGGCATTTTAGACCCGTTTCAGTCGGGTTACAAAACATTTCACAGTACAGAGTCTGCACTTCTTAATGTTTTTAATGACCTGTTTTTAATAGCTGATGCGGGAAGCTCTGCCATTTTAGTGCTTTTAGACCTGACTGCTGCTTTTGACACAGTGGACCATGCAACTCTCTTATCTCGCTTGGAAACCTGTGTGGGTGTCAGGGGGATTGCTTTGAAGTGGTTTGAGTCTTACTTGAGTGGGAGGTCCTTCTCTGTGAGGCTGGGGGACTCCTGCTCCTCTTCTGCTCCCCTGCAGTGCGGTGTCCCCCAGGGTTCTATCTTAGGCCCAATTCTTTTTGCTCTGTATCTCCTCCCACTCGGGGAGATATTTAGAAAACATGGCATGTCATACCATTTTTATGCTGATGACTGCCAAATTTACATGCCGATTCTCAAAAATAACCACTGCCCCCTGAAACCCCTTCTCAACTGTCTCGGTGATGTCAAGGCTTGGTTAGCACAGAATTATTTAAAACTTAACGAGGGAAAAACTGAAATAATTCTGTTTGGCAATTCCCGCTTTGACTTGGGACCTCTCCAAAGTTTTGTGCGTCCCAAAGTCACCAGCCTTGATGTCACCATAGACAGCGATCTTAAACTTGATAAACAGGTTAACGCGGTTTTAAAATCAAGCTTTTTTTTTAACCTTCATCTTTTATCAAAAGTGAAACCTTTCATCCCTTTTAATTTGTTTGAACAATTCATGCACGCTTTTATTTCTTCTCGTTTAGACTACTGCAATGCAGTTTATTCCGGAATTAGCCATAACACACTTTCCCGACTGCAGTTAGTCCAGAATTCAGTGGCTCGACTTTTAACAGGGGCCAGAAAGCGTGAGCACATTACCCCAATTTTGGCTTCTCTGCACTGGCTCCCTGTACGTTTCAGAATTGATTTTAAGATACTTTTGTTTGTTTTTAAAGTTCTGAATGGACTGGCCCCGCAATATATTATCAACTGCCTTCAGGTCTACACTCCAGCATGAGCTCTGAGGTCCGAGGGCCAGTCCCAGCTCATGGTGCCTAGGACGAGACTTGAAACTTGAGGGGACAGAGCCTTCTCCGTGGTTGGTCCCAGACTCTAGAATGCTCTGCCCCTACACATCCGATCTGCTCCCAATGTGGAATGTTTTAAGTCCCGTCTTAAGGCCCACTTTTATTCCTTGGCTTTTAACACCACGTGAGTTGTACGGTCCTTGTGTCTTATTTTATTTTTATTTTATTGAAATTTCTTGTTTTATCATGGTTTTATTTATTTATGTATTATTTTATCTTATCTATTTTACAGTTATTATTGTTATTATTGCTGTTTTGCGTGTCTATGCTTTTGCTGTGCAGCACTTTGGAGACTCGAGTCTGTTTAAATGTGCTTTATAAATAAAGTGGATTGGATTACTAATCCTAATGCTCCAGTCAGGCGGAGGTCTTGAAAAATAAAGTCAGACTAACTTATGGTTTTGTGAAAATACTGATAGAATAACTCCATTAATGTCAATTCTGTCATTTGTACAAAGTTAAAATATAACATATATCTTTTAATGTTGAATAATGCACTAATTCTTAGGTTTTGTAACAAACACAGACTGCAAAGCATTCTGGGTAAAACTGCCTCTGCTAAACACTGATTGGTTCAGTCGTTCATTATGTAAACCAACATGTTAATGTGACGTGTGTCGTGTGTTGGTTTAAAGATAAATGTGCTTTTGTAAGATATTCCATTTTTATTTGTAAAAACAGGCATTTTTACGGAGCCCTGGAAGTGTTGTCGCAAAATGTTTTGCATGTGGAGAGAATGTTTGATGATGTGCACACGTTTTATGATGTTGTAAAACGTGCACTCAATATTAGTAAGTAAGTAAGTAAATTTATTTATATAGTGCCTTTCACAGACATAAGTCACAAAGCACTTCACAGGTTAAAATGCAATAATAAATAATAAAAACATAGATAAAACAAAGGACAAGGTTAACAATTGGTCAGTTCTGAAAAGCCTTATCTTGACACATAAATGTTGGCTTTACACTGTGCATGTTTTGGCCATTTTTCAGATGATTTTTCATTCGTGCGAGATTTTTTTTGGACCGAGTTTCAAGTTAATTGCGCGTCCTGGAGTAACAAGCTTTAACATCTCATGACCACCTCCTGCTGCTGAAGAGCTACAAGCATCCAACCGCAGAGCTGTCTTGTAATGTTTTTTTGTTGTTGTTGTTTTGCTTTTAAACGTAATTTGTAAAAAAAAAAAAAAAAAAAGCCATTTGCAAAGCCAAAAAGTTGATTTGACCACCATCTGATATAACTGGGTCAAAATAAACAAACAAAATTCCAGATAATCCGTGTCTGCTACATTTAAGATGCGTGGAATTTAAGAAACGCAAATACAATAACGTCTATAAACCCAGAGAATATATTCATGAGAGTTTTTGGCACTAGAGTTTAATGCTGTTGTCTGTGGAGCCTGAACAGAGTGTCTGAAATGCATTTGTCCTGTCGTGAACGTCTGAGATTACCCTATGCTCCAAAATCCAAAATGAGTAGGTTAAAATTTGAACCATAAGTTAAAAATGTATGCCTCTGGATGACTTGGATGACATTGCAATTATATCAGTATGGTGTTAAAGAAAATGATTTTTTGGGGGGGTCACCAGTTCTCCTTTGCCTACAGAGGATAGAGTGGTTTCTTCTGAAAACAGCTCTCTTCTGTTTGCAGAGGGTAGAACAATATACCTATTAGGAAACTTTTAACAGGTAGGTCTCAACTGCTTTTAAGTTTTAAAAATGTTTTTCACTGTTCAGCTTGGTTTACTACGTTATCGGTCTAAAAGTTATCGGACGGCAATTCATCGGAAGATAATTAGTCCGATGATGGTTTTTAAAGTTATCTAAAAAGATAATCCGATAATGAAAACATTATCTTCGATAATTATCTGTTATCGGATTATCGGAAGTGTGCCCACCATTGCTTTTCAGCTACTTCACAGTAGGGCTGCACAACATGGCCAAGTAAGGTGAACTTTCAGGCCCTATTTTTTAAGAAAAACTTCCTCTACACCACTCCATCAGGAAGTTGTATTTTATATTTACCTCCGCCAAGGAGGTTATGTTTTTCGTTCATGTCCATTTGTTTGTTGGTTGGTTGGTTGGTTGGTTGGCTTGTTAGCTGGATTACTCAAAAAATCCCTAACGGATTTCAATGAAATTTTTACCAGGGGTGTATCTAACTTAGAAGTCATTAAATTTTGGTAATGATCCGGAACATGATCCGGATCCAGTAATTTTTTTAAGGATTCGTTATTATTACAGGATCGGGCCAATTTCAACATTTTTTGCATCGAACTTCATGAAGACGGGTCACAAAGGCTGAACAAAATTAAGTTACGACACCACAATAATTTAGCATTTGTTTCTCCTCACTGAATAAACTTATTAGTTCATGCAGTTTCTCTTTATAAATACAGTACATTTGTTGAAGACCTAAGGGTTTAACCCCCTGGGGTCGACGCCATCATATATGACTGCTGAGACCAAGCTTTACTAAATTATAAAGAACTTTTTAATGATATGAGATAGAAATGTACTTTTTTTGCTGAAAAGTTAACTCCGCAGACTTTCGGGCCACCGTCCACCATCTTTGTACTCCTCATAGAAGTTGTGTGATGACGTGAGCAATGTGAGTGTCCAATCAGAATTGGTTCACTGTCACATGGTTTTCCAAAATCCAATCGTAGGGCAGATTCACGTCATGTGACACACCAAAGATTGTTTTTAGGAGTGATGTGTTATGAGTTTATTATAGTTTGCTGTGTGTTTTGAATAAATGTGTGTGGAAAATTACTTTCTGCTTTAATTTTTCCTTTCTTATTTCTGATTGTAAACGCAACTATAGCATATATATATTTTGAAAGCACAGGTTGTCCTGAAAAAAAAAGAGACATAAAACTTGATTGTGGGATGCAGGGAGAGCTGTTAACAGCAATAATAAAACATTTATGCCAGGCGGGTGAACTGTCCAAAAAATGCCCTCAGACCCCAGATGGTTAACCACTGAATCTGAAACATGACGGTAGATGCATGAAATGAGGTGGAATAAGTCTCTTTGCCAAAGAGTATTCCATGTGACATCAGTGACCCTATGGCCTTGGCGGAGGTTTGGCGCTCTCCGAGTGCTTCTAGTTTTAATTAAATTTATACCAAGTTGTAGAGATCTGCTATCAGTTTGAGTTTAAGGAAGATAATTTGAGACATGAGAAAATGGGTGTTTACTCACCAATATAACTACGAGTCCGTGGTTCAGACAATGTGTTCAAAATCAAAACTGGCTCAAGCATTTTTTCTTCTTCTACTAAGGTGGATTAGAACTTTTTGTGGAACACAGCACCAACGACTGTACAGGAAGAACCTAGCAGTCGATATGTGTCACCAATTTCAAAATGGCTCTTTTCAACTTGACGTGTGGTGCCATGACATGTCAATCATCCGGGAGGCACCTGGGGTGTCCAATCAGATTTCAGGGACGTCCAGTGCAACCCATGCAGGTACACCCATGCCGGGAAGTGTTCAACATATGACATTTCCTGTTTCACTGTGGGCTCAAAATTTGGCACTTTTCAGTTTGGGACTCAATGTACCATGAGCGTATTACAGCATAAAAACAGGTTTGTTGGGTGAAGATCTATAAACATGCAGTGACCCTTTCTGTGGCGCCTCCCGGTGTCTTTGTGTTGTGACTGAATCCGAACACAATGATTAATTCAAACTATTTGTCCGAAACCTGTCCCACCCATCACATCCCACCGGGCCTGGTTCCAGGGCCTGGTTCCAGGATTCAATTTCAGAAATATCAACAAACTAAATCTGTAAGAAATGTACATCTTTGTGTCCATGTTTTACATCCATCTGCATCTTCTCGGTAGGAAATGAAATCAAAACAGGTTTAATACACATTTCTTCTCCTTCTTTTTCTTTCTGCCAAACGTGTTTTATGTTATAGTTGCTGTTCATACAGCAACATGTAACACAGTCTGCACCCCTCACTGTTATTCACCTCTTGGGTCTGCTGTCTGTGCCCCGACACAGATGTCACCAGTGGTTTGAATCGGACCCCGAGTGGTTAATAGAAAATTAAAATGCGCTTACAAATTAACATACATTTCTGTATTTTTTTTAAAAGATGGGGGGCGGTGGTGTCACTGCTACGGAGCTCGCGTACTACTGATGGTACATGTGCCACAGTTTGAGAACTATGGGTTTAAAATATGTGCAGAATTGACTTTGACATCAACCCCAACATTTGGACCAACCTGTCCCTCAGCCAGAGGTGTCAAATCCGGCTGCAGAAAGTAAAAACCCTCCCATGTGTTGCTTCTACCTGTGCACCTAAAACAGGTGATCTCAATAATTAGCTCATCCACCTGCCTGAAGAGCTGAACTAATTACAATCAGCTTGTTTATTAGGAAGATGGAACAATATGTGGCTGGACATTTACTTTCTGAAGCTGGATTTGACACCTCTGCCCTCAGCCATGTGGATGGGTGTACAAGCATCCAAATCAACAGACCATCACAACGACCGCAGGCATCACCTCCAAACATCCACAAAGGATGAATAAGACGAAATAAAGTTGAAGGTGCTGTCAGGAAAGACAGAGACCTGCCAGAGACAGAGTGAGACACCTGTCTGTGCTGAGCCTGGCTCCCTTACTGATGGAACTCATGATCGTATTGACTCAGTTGGTAATAAAATGAGTGTTTCAGTTGAAATGGTATGATACAGTTGTCTCAGTAGTCCCCACGAGGCCTGTAACCTTCTTCACACGGCCTGTAGCCTTCTTTACATGGCCTGTAACTGTCTTTACATTGCATGTAACCTTCTTTACACAGCATATAACCTTCTTTACTGGACCTGTAACCTTCTTTACATAGCATGTAACCTTTAAATGGCCTGTAACCTTCTTTACATGGCATGTACCCTTCTTTACACAGCCTGTAACTGTCTTTACACTGTATGTAACCTTTGCATGGCATATAACCTTCTTTACTGGACCTGTAACCTTCTTTACATGGCATGTAACCATCTTTATGTGGCATGTAACCTTTACACGGCCTGTAACTGTCTTTACACGGCATGTAACCTTCTTTACAAGGCCTTTAAAACTTCTTTACACCACCTGTAGTCTTCTTTACATGGCCTGTAACCGTCTTTACATGGCATGTAACCTTCTTTACACGGCCTGTCATCTTCTTTTCACAGCCTGTAACCTTCTTTACACGGCTTGTAGCATTCTTTAAACGGCATGTAGCCTTCTTTATGTGACATGTAACCTTCTTTACTGGGCCTGTAACCTTCTTTACACTGCTTGTAACCGTCTTTATACGCCTGTAACCTTCCTTTACATGGCATGTACCCTTCTTTACACGGCCTGTAACTGTCTTTGCCTTGCATGTAACCTTCTTTATACGGCATATAACCTTATTTACTGGATCTGTAACCTTCTTTACATGGCCTGTAACCTTCTTTACATGGCATTTACCCTTCTTTACATGGCCTGTAACTGTTTTTACATTGCATGTAACATTTACATGGCATATAACTTTCTTTACTGGACCTGTAACCTTCTTTACATGGCATTTAACCATCTTTATGTGGCACATAACCTTTACATGGCCTGTAACCTTCTTTACTGGACCTGTAACTGTCTTTACACGGTATGTAACCATCTTTACGTGGCATGTAACCTTCTTTACTGGGCCTGTAACCTTCTTTACACTGCTTGTAACCGTCTTTATACGCCTGTAACCTTCCTTTACATGGCATGTACCCTTCTTTACACGGCCTGTAACTGTCTTTGCCTTGCATGTAACCTTCTTTATACGGCATATAACCTTATTTACTGGATCTGTAACCTTCTTTACATGGCCTGTAACCTTCTTTACATGGCATTTACCCTTCTTTACATGGCCTGTAACTGTTTTTACATTGCATGTAACATTTACATGGCATATAACTTTCTTTACTGGACCTGTAACCTTCTTTACATGGCATTTAACCATCTTTATGTGGCACATAACCTTTACATGGCCTGTAACCTTCTTTACTGGACCTGTAACTGTCTTTACACGGTATGTAACCATCTTTACGTGGCATGTAACCTTCTTTACTGGGCCTGTAACCTTCTTTACACGGCATGTAACCTTCTTTACACGGCCTGTAAAGCGTCTTTACACCGCCTGTAGTCTTCTTTACATGGCCTGTAACCATCTTTACACAGCATGTAACCTTCTTTACACGGGCTGTAATCTTCTTTTCGCAGGCTGTAACCTTCTTTACCGGGCCTATAACCTTCTTTACATGTCTTGTAACATTCTTTAAATGGCATGTAACCTTCTTTACATGACATGTAACATTCTTTATTGGGCCTGTAACCTTCTTTACACTGCTTGTAAACTTCTTTACACGCCTGTAATCTTCTTTACACAGCCTGTAACTTTCTTTACTGGACCTGTAACTGTCTTTACATGGCATGTAACATCTTTACATGGCATGTAACATCTTTACATGGCCTGTAACCTTCTTTACATGGCCTGTAATCTTCTTTACATGGCCTGTAACCTGAGCATAAAGTAAGAGTCCGGAGGTGCTACAGCTCGTCTGTTCATCACTTTATCATGGATTTGTTTGTGTAACTCTTTCATTTCCTGCACAAGCGGTTTGCATGTAAACCTTGTGCAGAGCTGTCCAGACCCACCAGGTGGCAGCAGGCAAACATTTCCTGAAAAGGTAACAGATGTATCCATGTGCAGGACATCTCTGACAGCAGCATGGGCTGCGCTCCCACAAGTGAAATGGGTCAAACACCTGAACTCTGCCCTGCTCACAGAAAGCCCTGTGGCTAGCTTTGTCTTCATGCTACATATCTGCAAATGTTACTCAAATGTTGCAGCATTGACAGGATCTGATGAAGTCAGAAATCACTGATTTATTTGAATGAAATGAAACAAAACAGGCGAGTTTCAGATTGGGCTCACAGCTGTGCAGGGTGTCAACACAATGGCTGTTAGAAAGATGACTCACCTGGTCCTTCTCAGGGTGGCACACCTTTACCCACAGGATGTGGTCCAGGAGCCAGTCAATAGGTTTGTCCTTATGGAACATCAGGAAGAACTCCGCCACCAGGGGCAGATCACTACTACGAAACATTTTCCCTGGTACACATACAGACACAGAGAAACAGAAAGAGACAGACAGACACACAGAGACACACAGACACAGAGACAGACACACACACACACAGACACAGAGACAGACACACACACAGAGACACAGACACAGGCAGACAGACACACAGTGACAGACACAGAGACACACAGACACAGATAGACACAGACAGACACACAGAGACACACAGACACAGGCAGACAGACACACAGTGACAGACACACATAGAGAGACAGACACACAGACAGAAAGACACACAGACACACAGAGAGAGAGACAGAAACACACAGACAGAAAGACACACAGACACACATAGAGAGACAGACACACACAGACAGAAAGACACACAGAGAGAGACAGAAACACACAGACACAGAGACACACAGAGAAAGACACAGACAGACACACAGACACACAGAGAGAGACACAGACAGACACACAGACATACAGAGAGAGACAGACACATAGACACACAGAGAGAGACACAGACAGACACACAGACATACAGAGAGAGACAGACACACAGAGAGAGACAGACACACACAGACAGAAAGACACACAGACACACAGAGAGAGACAGACACACAGACACACAGAGAGAGACACAGACAGACACACAGACATACAGAGAGAGACAGACACACAGACACACAGAGAGAGACACAGACAGACACACAGACACACAGAGACACACAGAGAGAGACAGACACACACAGACAGAAAGACACACAGACACACAGAGACACACAGAGAGAGACAGACACACACAGACAGAAAGACACACAGACACACAGAGACACAGACAGACATACAGAGACACACAGAGAGAGACAGACACACACAGACAGACACACAGACATACAGAGAGAGACAGACACACAGACACACAGGGAGAGACAGACACACACAGACAGAAAGACACACAGACACACAGAGAGAGACAGACACACACAGACACACAGAGAGAGACACAGACAGACACACAGACATACAGAGAGAGACAGACACACAGACACACACAGAGAGACAGACACACACAGACAGAAAGACACACAGACACACGGAGAGAGACAGACACACACAGACACACAGAGAGAGACACAGACAGACACACAGACATACAGAGAGACACAGACACACAGAGAGAGACACAGACAGACACACAGACACACAGAGACACACAGAAAGAGACAGACACACACAGACAGAAAGACACACAGACACACAGAGAGAGACACAGACAGACACACAGACATACAGAGAAACACAGAGAGAGACAGACACACACACACAGACACACAGACATACAGAGAGAGACAGACAAACAGACACACAGGGAGAGACAGACACACAGAGACAGAAAGACACACAGACACACAGAGAGAGACAGACACACATAGACACACAGAGAGAGAGACAGACAGACACACAGACACAGAGACACACAGAGAGAGACACAGACAGACACACAGAGACACACAGACACAGATAGACACAGACAGACACACAGAGACACACAGACACAGGCAGACAGACACACAGTGACAGACACACAGAGAGGGACAGACACACACAGACAGAAAGACACACAGACACACAGAGAGAGACAGAAACACACAGACACAGAGACACACAGAGAGAGACACAGACAGACACACAGACACACAGAGAGAGACACAGACAGACATGCAGGCATACAGAGAGAGACAGACACAGACACACAGAGAGTCAGACACACACAGACACAGAGACACAGAGAGAGACACAGACAGACACACAGACATACAGAGACACAGATAGACACACAGACATACACACAGTGACAGACATACAGAGAGAGACAGACACACAGACACACAGAGAGAGACACAGACAGACACACAGACATACAGAGACACACAGACATACACACAGTGACAGACATACAGAGAGAGACAGACACACAGACACACAGAGAGAGACACAGACAGACACACAGACATACAGAGAGAGACAGACACACAGACACACAGAGAGAGACACAGACAGACACACAGACACACAGAGAGAGACAGACACACACAGACAGACACACAGACATACAGAGAGAGACAGACACACACAGACAGAAAGACACACAGACACACAGAGAGAGACACAGACAGACACACAGACATATAGAGAGAGACAGACACACAGACACACAGAGAGAGACACAGACAGACACACAGACATACAGAGACACACAGAGAGAGACAGACACACACAGACAGACACACAGACATACAGAGAGAGACAGACACACAGACACACAGGGAGAGACAGACACACACAGAAAGACACACAGACACACAGAGAGAGACACAGACACACAGACATACAGAGACAGACAGACACATAGACACACAGAGAGAGACACAGACAGATACACAGACATACAGAGAGAGACAGACACACAGACACACAGAGAGAGACAGACACACACAGACACACACAGAGAGACACAGACAGACACACAGGGAGAGACAGACACACACAGACAGAAAGACACACAGACACACAGAGAGAGACACAGACAGACACACAGACATACAGAGAAACACAGAGAGAGACAGACACACACAGACAGACACACAGACATACAGAGAGAGACAGACACACAGACACACAGGGAGAGACAGACACACACAGACAGAAAGACACACAGACACACAGAGAGAGACAGACACACACAGACACACAGAGAGAGACACAGACAGACACAGACATACAGAGAGAGACAGACACACAGACACACAGAGAGAGACACAGACAGACACACAGACATACAGAGAAACACAGGGAGAGACAGACACACAGACATACAGAGAGAGACAGACACACAGACACACAGGGAGAGACAGACACACACAGACACACCGAGAGAGACACAGACAGACACACAGACATACAGAGAGAGACAGACACACAGAGAGAGACACAGACAGACACACAGACACACACAGACACACAGACACAGATAGACACAGACAGACACACAGAGACACACAGACACAGGCAGACAGACACACATTGACAGACACACAGAGAGAGACAGACACACACAGACAGAAAGACACACAGAGAGAGACAGAAACACACAGACACAGAGACACACAGAGAGAGACACAGACAGACACAGACACACAGAGAGAGACAGACACACAGACACACAGAGAGACAGACACACACAGACACAGAGACACACAGAGAGAGACAGACACACAGACACAGAGACACAGATAGACACACAGACATACACACAGTGACAGACATACAGAGAGAGACAGAAACACACAGACACAGAGACACACAGAGAGAGACACAGACAGACACGCAGACATACAGAGAGAGACAGACACACAGACACACAGAGACACACAGAGAGAGACACAGACACACAGAGACACAGACACACAGACACAGAGACACACAGACATACACACAGTGACAGACATACAGAGAGAGACACAGACACAGACAGATGGTTACTGTGGATGTGCATAAAGATGCTGATCTGTGTGAAAACCAACATCCATCTCTGTTTATGACTGCTGACATTTGCTTTGATCTCTTTCTTTGAGACTGTGACAGTTGTTCCTTTGGTGTCTCTCTATCATTCTTCGATCCTAACTCCTGAACTGTGATTCTGGTCACTCTTCTTTGATCCTAATAGTTGATCTTTATATATTGATATGAAAACGTGCTGGGAGGTGATGTGCTCCTGACAGAGGCGCCGAAAAGAGGACAAGGACAATGATTCTAGAGGCCGTTAATACAATTATAATACTGACAAAATGACTCATTTTAAACTTACAATCACACATAATTTGTTTTCCAACGTATTTATGTAACATGGTTCAGTCCACCTGCTCCGTCAGACTGATGCCGAAACTTTTCAAAGAGTGAGTGGCAAGAGGCAAGAACAGCTCAGAGAGTTCAAAAAGAAAAAAAAAAATTCAAAAGAAAAAGAAAAAGCTTGGACAGGAGAAAGAAGCAAAGACGAGTTCAGGCACAAAACCCTGTATCTCCACCAGACCACTCTTGTTTTAAAAAAGGATATTTACCTGATGGAAGTTGTACATCTCCATGAATCATTCTTTCTTGTGATGAAATGGTTATGGTGCACTGAACAAAATAGCAGAATCTCAAAAATCCACATTTTTTCACAAATGTGTTAATTATCAACCTTTAATAAATTTGGCTGCAAAACCTGGTATCTCCACCTTCAGTTTGTTTGCAAAACTCAGTAAGTCCATCACTTTAATGTACACCAATGCTGCATTTACTCATAGGCGGGACGCGTTACAAATGTCATATTTGTGTCATTCTTAGCACATTCCTGACATTCTTAACGTGACAACGCATCTGAATAGGTTTCTTAATAGTGCGTGTTGGTGCGTGATATTGGTGATTTTCATGGAGCATGTTTTTGGCTGTTTAAAAAATCTTCCATGAATGTCACACACCACCGTCATTTCGCCTCATGTCGTGGAGGTCGGAACTGAGCGTGTTGATCCATCATGATTCGTGGTGATCCTTAACAGAGCGTGACAGCGTTCTTCTCTGATGTGCACAGAATTAAACCCTGCTGCACCGAATTCAGTTTCATTGCTACAGTATGCTGAAGTACAGTGATGCCAAGTCAGCTAAAAGTTTCATTCCAGTGCTTCTCAGCGTGCTCCTGCAGGTGTTCCACCTGCTGCTGTGCCTGAAAATGAGCGAGACCAGAGAAGCATGGAGCCACACATTCTCCATCTCCTCTTCCTCTCTGCGCCACTCCACAGCACAGAGCCCAACTAAGCATGCTGTCACAAAGTTCTGCTGTGGATTTTGAGGAGCAAACTGGAGCAATCTGAACTGTCCATCAGCTGATGGATGAATATGGGTGTGTGTGTGGAGACATTTCGCCTCATTCACAACGTGACAGAACTTAACGATGCACTGTTACACGCAACAGCGTGGAACATTATTCCTGACCTTGCGTAATGGTTCCTGATGATGCTCCACCAACACATTACATTAATCATAACATGTGGTAACAGGTTGCAGCAGTTCCTGAGGACACCTGACACCTCTGCCTCAAATTATCACATTTGTGATCAGCAGCCAAGAATGTATACTTCATGGCACTCCTGATGTGCCGTGTAAACGCAGCATCAGAGAAGCTCTCGTGGGCGCCGCAATCTTTGGGTCACGTGACCGATATACATGCCAGTGAGTGGTGCGCTGTTCACTCTGTGGTTTTGCACACAAACTGGGTTGGCGCTTACGAGGTTCTGCATACAAACCGCACCTTGACTTGCATTTACCAGAAGATTTATGGGCTGTTGCAGCAGAACTGATTTTGTTGTCGGATACGAGCCTCGGTAAGCTTTCACTTGCAATGGTTATCTCATTTTCCGTGGGCGTGGCGTTTACGGGGTTTTGCACCTGAACTCTTCATAAATATACACATGAGGGGATATCAAAAAGTTTTGAGTCTCAAACAGAAGAATGTTAGAATGTTTTATTTTCCAACTCCATACACTTGTTCCACTTAGTTTGCTCGTCACTGATACCCTATCAGTAGAACTCAACATACTGGTCCCCTAACCAGCCCTCCGCTGCAGCAGTCAGTTCATCGTCATCATCAAATCTCTGGCCCTGAAGGTGTTTTTTTCAGCCTGGGAAAGAGGTGGAAGTCGCTAGGGGCTAGGTCTGGAGAATAGGGTGGGTGAGGAAGAAGTTTATAGCCACACTCGCACACAGTGTCCACGGCAACCCAGCTGGTGTGGACTGGTGCTTTGTCCTGGTGAAGCAGAATGCCACGACTGACACTGGAGGGTTTGTCTCTTCCACACAGTGTTCTGACTCAACAACTGAAGTGAGCAATATGATACTTCATGAAATAAGTAGATCAGGTGTGATGCATTGTAATATCCAACTGGGAAAAATGTGTGAGGCTCAAAACTTTTTGTCAGCCTGTTATCTGTCCCCATCATTGTCCATAAGCCAGCTCACTTTTCTTCCCATGTTAGCTCATATGTCTGAAGAAAACTCTGGGTTTATACATTTCACTGTTGTTTTTGGTAAATAATCAATGCAGGCAAATGTTTAGCAAGCTGCTCTGCTCAAAAAATGTCTCATTGTCAGGGTTTGAGTTTTGTTTGGTTATCTGTTTTTCTTTCTTTCTTTTGATCTGTTAGTTATTTTTGCATTTCATTAGTTTTGGTTTGTTTATTCGTACAAACCAATTGTAATGTTTTATTCGCAAGTATTTTTTTTGTGTGCTTTTATTGTTTTTATTATTTATTTAGTTGTTATCTTATTGCTTAATGTGTTTGTATTATAAGGACCACAATGGAAATAAGTCCGGAGACTTTTTTGTGTTATCCTTGAAATTCCAAAGAATTAATTTAGGTTATTGTTTTATTATATCTTTGTTTGATTCTTGGTTTTATTTGTATGGAATTTCTAAATAAATCAATCGAATCAAATAAAAAAATATATCTTCTACTGGCTGAAGATTGCAATGTACTTTTGATGACTCAAAGATTTTATATGCAAACATTTAAAGTTATATTATTTAATGAGGTAGTTAATTACATTTTAGATTTCTTAGTGCATCATCATCATCACCATCACCATTTTTATTATTATTATTATTATTCCCAATCACATGCTTTTGCACAGTCCCATTCCACTACGTTATAGTTATTTAACAGTGAACATAGTTTTGCCTATTTGACTCCTGTACTTCTTATAGAAGTATTTTTTTCCTTTTCTTTTTATTGTTCTTTATGCACCAATAACACAAAATTAAATTAATTTTATCTGAGAACTTACTCAGCAATAATTTAAAGCGCCTTGGGGCAACTGTTTGTTGTGATTTGGTGCTATATAAATAAAATTGATTTGATTTGATTTATTCTCTTGCCTGGTTTTTCTGCTTGGGTCTGTCTGTCTCTGCTTCTCTTGTCTTTTTCTTGGTTCTTGGTGATGGGTGTTTTTCTCTCTCTCTGGCCACGCCCTTGTTCTGGTGCCTTCCATGCACACCTGTTTCTGACTTGCTAATTATCACTTATATAAGCTCACTGGGTGTGTTTGCTCATCACCAGTTTGTCGTGTCGTGTGCCTTCATTCCAGCTCTATACCTGCATTCCTTAGTCCTGCCTGCCTCCTTGTGTGTTCCTGACCTCCAGCCTTTTTGTCTGATGATATTTGTACAGCTGCTTTCCTTTGACTGCCCACTCGTGTACTGACCTCTGTTATCCACAACACTAAAGCCTTTTAAAAACCACAGCTGTTTGTTCAAACCATGCATTTGTGTCCAGCAGTTCCTGACCATCCAGCCTGATAATCATGTTCAGAACAGAAATGTCAAGAGCAGCAGCACGTCTGTCAGTGCCCCCTGAACAAGCCCAAGTACCCCCTGAGGAAGGAGGTGAGCAGCTGTGTGTTGAATTAATCAATTATTCTGGAGAAAAAATATTACAGAATAAAAAATCTTTCTGAAATAAAAAGCCCATTGTCTGTTTTTATTTCAGAACAATTTTAATGGTTTAAAAAAGTGTCAGCTATCACTAAAATATTGTCTGACTGGGTCACTGCTCTCAACCCAATCAGAAAATGTTTACAATTTCTGGAAATCAGAAGAATAAATAGAGTGGGAAAATAAGTATTTGACCCCTGTCAGATTTGCAGGTTTTCCCACCTACAAAGAATGTAGAGGTCTAACTTTTATCGTAAGCTCACTTCAACTGTGACAGACAGAATTTAAAAATAAATGCAATAAGTCACATTGTATGATTATTAAATGATTAATTTTCATTTTGTTTAATGAAATAAGTATTTGATCCACTAGAAAATCAGACCTTAATATTTGGTACAGAAACCTTTGCTTGCAGTTCCAGAGCTCAGATGTTTCCTGTAGTTCTTGTCCAAGTTTGCACACTGCAGCAGGGATTTTGGTCCACTCCTCCATACAGATCCGATCTTTCAGGTTTGGATTTTCAGCTTTGGAGACTTTCTAGACTGGCCAGGCCACTCCAGGACCTTGGAATGCTTCTTACGGAGCCCCTCCTTAGTTGCCCTGGCTGTGTGTTTGGGGTCATTGTCATGCTGGAAGACCCAGCCATGACCCATCTTCAATGCTCTTACTGAGGGAAGGAGGTTGTTTGCCTTGCTGCCCTGCAGGATTTTAAACCATGACAGCATCATGTGTTACTAATGTAATCTTTGTGACTGTGGTCCCAGCTCTCTTCAGGTCATTGACCAGGTCCTCCTGTGTAGTTCTGAGCTTTCACAGAATCATCCTTACCCCACAAAGTGAGCTCTTGCATGGAATCCCAGACCGAGGGAGATTGACAGTCATCTTGTGTTTCTTTCACTTTCTAATAAATAATCATAACAGTTGTTGTCTTCTACCAAGCTGCTTGCCTGTTGTCCTGTAGTCCATCCCAGCCTTGTGCAGGTCTTCAGTTTTGTCCCTGGTGTCCTTAGACAGCTCTTTGGTCTTGGTCATGATGGACAGGTTGGAGTGTGATTGATTGAGTGTGTGAACAGGTGTCTTTTATACAGGTAACAAGTTCAAACAGGTGCAATTAATACAGGTAAAGAGTGCAGAATAAGAGGGCTTCTTAAAGAAAAATTAACAGGTCTGTGAGAGACAGAATTCTTGCTGCTTGGTAGGTGTTCAAATACTTATTTTATGCAATAAAATGCAAATTTTGTTGCATAAAATAAAATTTCATCCAATTCCCCGACCAAGTAACTGTCAAATCATGTTTTCTGGGAATGATCTGGTCAGTGTACATATGGTCCAACTCTGGCCGGAGTGGGACCATATGTACACTGACAATGTTAATTTAACACACGATAAAAACTTACAGACCTCTCCATTCTTTGTAAGTGGGAAAACTTAAAAAATCGACAGCAGATCAAATACTTATTTGCCTCACTGTAGCAGCAACCAGCCTCATACATGTATTTTTGTCAGTCTAGATTATCAGTCTTGCAGCAAATAATTGAATCTGAATGAATTTCATTGTATTTTCAGTACTTCCCCAACTAAGTAACTGTCAAATCATGGGAATGATCACCAAAAATATTCAAATGTATAGTTTTATGTAAAACAGTATCAAACCTTTGATACTGCTATGGGTGAGCTCAGGAACATTTCTTTTCATGGGGCTCAAAACACACACACACCTATAAATCCAAGTTGCGAGAACTCCAGGATGAACCAGCGGTTGGAGGTCTGCTGACTGATAAACGTCTTCATGGCCTCGTAGTAGTCTTCTTTTGCAATAATGTCATCTTCTAACTGCAAAGCACACACAGGTTCATAATCAGTGTCAGTGGCAACATTTTCTCAGTTCAGGGTCTGTGATCCTGATCTGGATCAGGTCGACGTCCATTGGGTTCTATGACATGTGACCTACGTTAGATGACAGACGATGAAAACTGTTCCTTTTGACAACCTGATTTTCAATATTCATTTTGAAGAATAGTTGCCATGGCAACCATGATGAAAATTCATGATGGCTCTATCATATTTTATTTGAAATAACTTTGGCTACATCTGTTCCAAATATGGTGCCTCTATCACAAAATGCACAGATCTGTTGTTGTTGTTTTTTTTTGCTATGCCACCCCACTATGAGCTGAAGAACGTTGCCCGTCTCCTGGCAGTGGCACCTGTCACTAGGTGTCAAGTTAATGTTTCGCCCTCACAGGTGGTGTTTTGGAGGCAGGAAAAATGTAACCCCATAAATCTTTGAGTGATTTTGAAGAGTGTAAAACTGTGATGGCTATGAGATGTGGGCCAGAGCATCTGCACAACCGCAGCTCTGTGACATGTTCCTGGTCTGTAATGGTCAGTACCGGCCAAAAGTGGCCCAAGGAAGGAAAACCCGTCAGTATCTGGTCTGACCACCATTTGCCTCACACAGTGCAACACATGTCCCTCACATGGAGTTGATTAGGTTGTTGATTGTGGCCTGTGGAATGCTGGTCCACTCCTCAT
The DNA here is from genome assembly GCF_902500255.1 of Thalassophryne amazonica. Lineage (NCBI taxonomy): Eukaryota > Metazoa > Chordata > Actinopteri > Batrachoidiformes > Batrachoididae > Thalassophryne > Thalassophryne amazonica. The sequence goes on from NC_047113.1 coordinate 108,351,322, forward strand.
CAATAGCTGTGTGAAGTTCCTGGATATGGGCAGGAACTGCAGCACGCCTTCGGTGTATATGCCGATCCACAGTGTCCCAACCATGCTCAATGGGTGATGTGCCCGGTGAGTATGCTGCCCTGTAAGAACTGGGATGTTTTCAGCTTCCAGGAATTGTGTACAGATCCTTACAACACGGGGCAGTGCATTATCACGCTGCAACATGAAGTGATGGGTGGATGAACGACACAACAACAGGCCTCAGGATCTCGTCACGGTATCTCTGTGCATTCAAAGTGCTATCAATAAAACGCACCTGTGTTCAATAGCCATAGCATACCCCTGCCCACACCATCACCCCACCGCCACCACAGGCCACTCCATCCACAATGTTGACATCAGCAAACCGCTCACCCACATGACGGCGCACATGTTGTCTGCCATCTGACCTGAACAGTGAAAACCAAACACCCCCCCCCCCCCGCCTTCACTGTGCATGCGACATTTCGTAGCGTCACCAGAAATTCACTGATTATCGCCTCATTTCTGCTTCAAACTGCCTCCAGTCATCATCTGTTTCAGCCACATATATCTGAAGCTTTTGTACAACAATCATTTCCACACAAATTCAACATTATTTCATCATAAAAGATGGAGGAAGCGATCAGAGCGCCACTTCATGCGCCTACGTCATTTCAAAGTGTCAGTAAAGACTTGCCAATTATCACCTCATTTTCTGTTTAAAACTGACTTTCAAATGATTTAAGAGGTTTTACTTTGTCATCTGATGGTTAATAATCACATTAATCCCTTTGATCACTTTGGGTGAAGAGAGTCAGACTCAGAGAGTCAGAGTCAGACAAGCTGCTGTGGTACCAAATGATGCATGCACAGTGAAGGCAGGGCAGACCCATTTTTAGGGGGGGGGGACCATTCAGTCTACGACACCAGGATTCATCCATGAAGAGAACACCTCTCCAACATGCCAGACACCATCAAACGTGAGCATTTTCCCACTCAAGTTGGTTACAACGACGAACTGCAGTCAGGTCAAGACCCCGATGAGGACGACAAGCAGCAGATGAGCTTCCCTGAGATGGCAGAGAAGCTTGAATCTTTGACTGGACTTCCTCAGCTAAATTTCTAGCAAGAAATTTAGCTGAGGAAGCTTCTGCGATTAGAAGCGAAACGTCCTCGTGTCAAGTAACCCATTCCAGTCGAAGATTCAAGCTTCTCTACTATGGAACCCACCTGGACAACGGAGAGCCTTCACAGAAACATTCCCTGAGATGTTTTCTGACAGTTTGTGAAGAAATTCTTTGGTTATGCAAACCGATTGTTGCAGCAGCTGTCTGGGTCGCTGGTCTCAGACCATCTTGGAGGTGAACATGCAGGATGTGGAGGTCCTGGGCTGGTGTAGTTACACGTGGTGTGAAGTTGTGAGGTCGGTTGGAGGTATTGCCAAATTCTCTGAAATGCCTTTGGAGATTCAATTCACGGACAACAGCTCTGGTGGACATTCCTGCAGTCAGCAGACTTCTGCAACTTCTGTAGCATTGAACTGTGTGATAAAACTGAACATTTCAGAGTGGCCTTTTATTGTGGCCAGCCTAAGGCACACCTGTGCAGTACTCATGCTATCTAATCAGTATCTTGATATGTCACACTTGTGAGGTGGGTTGGATTATCTCAGCAAAGGAGAAGTGCTCACTAACACAGATTTAGACAGATTTGTGAAAAATATATGAGAGAAATAGGCCATTTTGAGTATACAGAAAGTGTTTGAGATCTTTCAGTTTAGCTCATGAAAAATGGGGTCAAAAACAAAAGTGCTGCGTTTAGATTTTTGTTCAGTATATATATATATCAATCAATCAATTTTTTTTTTATATAGCGCCAAATCACAACAAACAGTTGCCCCAAGGCGCTTTATATTGTAAGGCAAGGCCATACAATAATTATGTAAAACCCCAACGGTCAAAACGACCCCCTGTGAGCAAGCACTTGGCTACAGTGGGAAGGAAAAACTCCCTTTTAACAGGAAGAAACCTCCAGCAGAACCAGGCTCAGGAAGGGGCAGTCTTCTGCTGGGACTGGTTGGGGCTGAGGGAGAGAACCAGGAAAAAGACATGCTGTGGAGGGGAGCAGAGATCGATCACTAATGATTAAATGCAGAGTGGTGCATACAGAGCAAAAAGAGAAAGAAACAGTGCATCATGGGAACCCCCCAGCAGTCTACGTCTATAGCAGCATAACTAAGGGATGGTTCAGGGTCACCTGATCCAGCCCTAACTATAAGCTTTAGCAAAAAGGAAAGTTTTAAGCCTAATCTTAAAAGTAGAGAGGGTGTCTGTCTCCCTGATCTGAATTGGGAGCTGGTTCCACAGGAGAGGAGCCTGAAAGCTGAAGGCTCTGCCTCCCATTCTACTCTTACAAACCCTAGGAACTACAAGTAAGCCTGCAGTCTGAGAGCGAAGCGCTCTATTGGGGTGATATGGTACTACGAGGTCCCTAAGATAAGATGGGACCTGATTATTCAAAACCTTATAAGTAAGAAGAAGAATTTTAAATTCTATTCTAGAATTAACAGGAAGCCAATGAAGAGAGGCCAATATGGGTGAGATATGCTCTCTCCTTCTAGTCCCCGTCAGTACTCTAGCTGCAGCATTTTGAATTAACTGAAGGCTTTTTAGGGAACTTTTAGGACAACCTGATAATAATGAATTACAATAGTCCAGCCTAGAGGAAATAAATGCATGAATTAGTTTTTCAGCATCACTCTGAGACAAGACCTTTCTGATTTTAGAGATATTGCGTAAATGCAAAAAAGCAGTCCTACATATTTGTTTAATATGCGCTTTGAATGACATATCCTGATCAAAAATGACTCCAAGATTTCTCACAGTATTACTAGAGCTCAGGGTAATGCCATCCAGAGTAAGGATCTGGTTAGACACCATGTTTCTAAGATTTGTGGGGCCAAGTACAATAACTTCAGTTTTATCTGAGTTTAAAAGCAGGAAATTAGAGGTCATCCATGTCTTTATGTCTGTAAGACAATCCTGCAGTTTAGCTAATTGGTGTGTGTCCTCTGGCTTCATGGATAGATAAAGCTGGGTATCATCTGCGTAACAATGAAAATTTAAGCAATACCGTCTAATAATACTGCCTAAGGGAAGCATGTATAAAGTGAATAAAATTGGTCCTAGCACAGAACCTTGTGGAACTCCATAATTAACTTTAGTCTGTGAAGAAGATTCCCCATTTACATGAACAAATTGTAATCTATTAGACAAATATGATTCAAACCACCGCAGCGCAGTGCCTTTAATACCTATGGCATGCTCTAATCTCTGTAATAAAATTTTATGGTCAACAGTATCAAAAGCAGCACTGAGGTCTAACAGAACAAGCACAGAGATGAGTCCACTGTCCGAGGCCATAAGAAGATCATTTGTAACCTTCACTAATGCTGTTTCTGTACTATGATGAATTCTAAAACCTGACTGAAACTCTTCAAATAGACCATTCCTCTGCAGATGATCAGTTAGCTGTTTTACAACTACCCTTTCAAGAATTTTTGAGAGAAAAGGAAGGTTGGAGATTGGCCTATAATTAGCTAAGATAGCTGGGTCAAGTGATGGCTTTTTAAGTAATGGTTTAATTACTGCCACCTTAAAAGCCTGTGGTACATAGCCAACTAACAAAGATAGATTGATCATATTTAAGATCGAAGCATTAAATAATGGTAGGGCTTCCTTGAGCAGCCTGGTAGGAATGGGGTCTAATAAACATGTTGATGGTTTGGATGAAGTAACTAATGAAAATAACTCAGACAGAACAATCGGAGAGAAAGAGTCTAACCAAATACCGGCATCACTGAAAGCAGCCAAAGATAACGATGCGTCTTTGGGATGGTTATGAGTAATTTTTTCTCTAATAGTTAAAATTTTGTTAGCAAAGAAAGTCATGAAGTCATTACTAGTTAAAGTTAATGGAATACTCAGCTCAATAGAGCTCTGACTCTTTGTCAGCCTGGCTACAGTGCTGAAAAGAAACCTGGGGTTGTTCCTATTTTCTAAGTGAAGGCTTAGGCTAAGTGAAGATCTTCTAAATTAGTGAGACGCCATTTCCTCTCCAACTTACGGGTTATCTGCTTTAAGCTACGAGTTTGTGAGTTATACCACAGAGTCAGACACTTCTGATTTAAAGCTCTCTTTTTCAGAGGAGCTACAGCATCCAAAGTTGTCTTCAATGAGGATGTAAAACTATTGACGAGATACTCTATCTCCCTTACAGAGTTTAGGTAGCTACTCTGCACTGTGTTGGTATATGGCATTAGAGAACATAAAGAAGGAATCATATCCTTAAACCTAGTTACAGCGCTTTCTGAAAGACTTCTAGTGTAATGAAACTTATTCCCCACTGCAGGGTAGTCCATCAGAGTAAATGTAAATGTTATTAAGAAATGATCAGACAGAAGGGAGTTTTCAGGGAATACTGTTAAGTCTTCAATTTCCATACCATAAGTCAGAACAAGATCTAAGATATGATTAAAGTGGTGGGTGGACTCATTTACTTTTTGAGCAAAGCCAATAGAGTCTAATAATAGATTAAATGCAGTGTTGAGGCTGTCATTCTCAGCATCTGTGTGGATGTTAAAATCGCCCACTATAATTATCTTATCTGAGCTAAGCACTAAGTCAGACAAAAGGTCTGAAAATTCACAGAGAAACTCACAGTAACGACCAGGTGGACGATAGATAATAACAAATAAAACTGGTTTTTGGGACTTCCAATTTGGATGGACAAGACTAAGAGTCAAGCTTTCAAATGAATTAAAGCTCTGTCTGGGTTTTTGATTAATTAATAAGCTGGAATGGAAGATTGCTGCTAATCCTCCGCCCCGGCCCGTGCTACGAGCGTTCTGACAGTTAGTGTGACTCGGGGGTGTTGACTCATTTAAACTAACATATTCATCCTGCTGTAACCAGGTTTCTGTTAGGCAGAATAAATCAATATGTTGATCAATTATTATATCATTTACCAACAGGGACTTAGAAGAGAGAGACCTAATGTTTAATAGACCACATTTAACTGTTTTAGTCTGTGGTGCAGTTGAAGGTGCTATATTATTTTTTCTTTTTGAATTTTTATGCTTAAATAGATTTTTGCTGGTTATTGGTAGTCTGGGAGCAGGCACCGTCTCTACGGGGATGGGGTAATGAGGGGATGGCAGGGGGAGAGAAGCTGCAGAGAGGTGTGTAAGACTACAACTCTGCTTCCTGGTCCCAACCCTGGATAGTCACGGTTTGGAGGATTTAAGAAAATTGGCCAGATTTCTAGAAATGAGAGCTGCTCCATCCAAAGTGGGATGGATGCCGTCTCTCCTAACAAGACCAGGTTTTCCCCAGAAGCTTTGCCAATTATCTATGAAGCCCACCTCATTTTTTGGACACCACTCAGACAGACAGCAATTCAAGGAGAACATGCGGCTAAACATGTCACTCCCGGTCTGATTGGGGAGGGGCCCAGAGAAAACTACAGAGTCCGACATTGTTTTTGCAAAGTTACACACCGATTTAATGTTAATTTTAGTGACCTCCGATTGGCGTAACCGGGTGTCATTACTGCCGACGTGAATTACAATCTTACCAAATTTACGCTTAGCCTTAGCCAGCAGTTTCAAATTTCCTTCAATGTCGCCTGCTCTGGCCCCCGGAAGACAATTGACTATGGTTGCTGGTGTCGCTAACTTCACATTTCTCAAAACAGAGTCGCCAATAACCAGAGTTTGATCCTCGGCGGGTGTGTCGTCGAGTGGGGAAAAACGGTTAGAGATGTGAACGGGTTGGCGGTGTACACGGGGCTTCTGTTTAGGGCTACGCTTCCTCCTCACAGTCACCCAGTCGGCCTGCTTTCCCGGCTGCTCGGGATCTGCCAGGGGGTAACTAACGGCGGCTAAGCTACCTTGGTCCGCACCGACTACAGGGGCCTGGCTAGCTGTAGAATTTTCCACGTTGCGGAGCCGAGTCTCCAATTCGCCCAGCCTGGCCTCCAAAGCTATGAATAAGCTACACTTATTACAAGTACCGTTACTGCTAAAGGAGGCCGAGGAATAACTAAACATTTCACACCCAGAGCAGAAAAGTGCGGAAGAGACAGGAGAAGCCGCCATGCTAAATCGGCTAAGAGCTAGTAGCTACGCTAAGCTAGCGGATTCCTAAAAACACGCAAAGTGAATAATGTGTAAATAATTTAGAGGTGATTCAGCAGAAGGAGTGCTTTAGTTAAGGCATGTAAAGATTACACTGGGAAACAAATCGTAATCTAGATAACTAGATCAATCTAACTGCGCAGATTAAACAGCTAACAGATACAGAAAAACACCGCTGTGCTCCGGAACAGGAAGTGATACAATACCGCAGTGAGAGCCAACCACCAGTAGAGGCAAGCAAGAGCATATATATATATATATATATATATATATATATATTTTTTTTTTTTTTTTGTGTGTGTGTGTGTGCGTGTGTGAACCCTAAGAGGCATATGTTATTTACACAGTTTTATGTGTAAAGTAATCAGCTGCGGACAGGCAATGAACCGCAGTACACCCAAGATGGACATTAAGACAGGACTTGTCCACGGTGTGGATGTGTCTGATGTTTCATCTTCAGCGGTGGATCAAATGTCCAAACATATCTATTTCAAACAAAATTTAAATTGACTGTGCCTGTTTCATTAATTAAAAAAACGAGCATGTTTATTTCCCTTTACATTTTTCAAGGGAGATAATTATAATTTATTTAATTTATATAGTGCCAAATCACAACAAAGTTGCCTCAAGGCACTTCACACAAGTAAGGTCTAACCTTACCAACCCCCACAGCAAGAACACAGGTGACAGTGGTAAGAAAAAACTCCCTCTGAGGAAGAAACCTCAAGCAGACCAGACTCAAAGGGGTGACCCTCTGCTTGGGCCATGATACAGACACAATTGACAATACAAATATACAGGACATTTTGGGCGTCCATGCTGGTGCACAGGACAGGAGGCCTGCAGAAGAAGACACCCACATCCATCTCTGGATGGAGCCACACCTCAAACAAAGAAAAAAAAACAGAATCAGGCGACAGAAAGACAACAAATACAGTATAATTTGTCAGCAATAACCAACAAGAAAAACAGAAGAAATACTAAGGTGATCACCGGCCACTAGCCCTAAACTTCACTAAAAAACCCAGAATTTAGATAAAGTTGAGGCCGCAGCACGCTCCGTTTACTAATAAAATGAATTAAGAGTAAAAAGCATAGTAACATACAGTTGTATGTAAAAGTTTGGGCACCTCTGATAATTTTCATGATTTCCTTTATAAATCATTGGTTGTCTGGATCAGAAATTTCAGTTAAATATATCTTACAGCAGACAAACACACTGATATTTGAGAAGTGAAATGAAGTTTATAGGATTTATAGAAAGTATGCAATAATTCTTTAAACAAAATTAGGCAGGTGCATAAACTTGGGCACCCTTGTCATTTTATTGATTTTAATACATTTCGCACTATTTATTGGAACACAATTGGTTTGGTAAGCTCATTGACCCTTGATCTCCTTACACAGGTGAATCCAATCATGAGAAAGGGTATTTAAAGTGGCCATTTCAAATGTTTCTCCTCTTTGCATCTCTTCTAATGAGTGGCAACATGGAAGCCTCTAAACAACTCTCAATTGACCTGAAAACAAAGATTGTTCAACATCATGGTTTAGGGGAAGGACACAAAAATCTATCAGAGATTTCAGCTGCCAGTTTCCACTGTGAGGAACATAGTGAGGAAATGGAAGACCATAGGCACAGTACTAGTTAAGGCCCGAAGTGGCAGTCCAAGAAAAATCTCAGATAAGCTGAAGTGAAGGATGGTGAGAACAGTCACAGTCAACCCACAGACCTGCTCCAAAGACCTACAACATGATCTTGCTGCAGATAGTATCTCTGTGCATCGTTCAACTATACAGCACACTTTGCACAAAGAGATGCTGTATGATGCTGTAATGCAGAGGAAGCTTTTTCTGCGTACACACCACAAACAGAGTCGCTTGAGGTATGCTAAAGCACATTTGGACAAGCCAGCTTCATTTTGGAATAAGGTGCCGTGGACTCATGAAACAAAAATTGAGTTATTTGGACATAACAAAGGGCGGTATGCATGGCTGAAAAAGAACACAGCATTCCAAGAAAAACACTTGTTACCTACAGTAAAATTTGGAGGTGGTTCCATCATGCTGTGGGGCTGTGTGGCCAGTGCAGGTACTGGGAATCTTGTTAAAGCTGAGGGTCAGATGGATTCTAGTCAATATCAGCAGATTATTGAGAACAATGTTCATGAATCAGTGACAAAGTTGAAGTTGCACCGGGGCTGGATCTTTCAACAAGACAACAACCCTAAACACTGCTCAAAATCTGCTAAGGCATTCATGCAGAGGAACAAGTACAATGTCCTGGAATGGCCATCTCAGTCCCCAGACCTGAATATATTATTGAAAATCTCTGGTGTGAGTTTTAGCGGGCTGTCCATGCTCGGAAACCAACAAACCTGAGATGTTTTGTAAAGAAGAATGGTCCAAAATACCTTCAACCAGAATCCAGACTCTCATTGGAAGCTATAGGAGGCGTTTAGAGGCTGTTATTTCTGCAAAAGGAGGATCTACTAAGTATTGATGAATTTGTTCTGTTGGGTGAGCAAATTTATGCACCTGCCTAATTTTGTTTAAAGAATTATTGCACACTTTCTGTAAATCCTATAAACTTCATTTCACTTCTCAAATATCACTGTGTTTGTCTGCTATATATGATATATTTAACTGAAATTGCTGATCCAAACAACCAATGATTTATAAAGGAAAATCATGGAAATCATCAGGGGGCACAAACTCTTACATACAACTGTACTATGCCAGTATGCTAGCCATATGAAAGGGAAAATAAGTGCGTCTTAAGTCTGGACTTGAAAGTCTCTACAGAATCTGACTGTTGAGATCACTCTATTGATGCAGGGAGATCATTCCAAAGAACTGGGGCATGAGAAGAAAAAGCTCTATGACCTGCAGACTTCTTAGTCACCCTAGGGACACAAAGTAGTCCTGCACCCTGAGAACGCAAAGCCCAGGCTGGTGATTAAAAATCTTTGTGAATTTAGAAAAAAAAGTAAAACTTTAAAAGCACTGAAAATTTCACTTTTCTGTAAATTTGCTCTTAATTTGAAAAGCTCAGCTCTGAAGTTCTCTTAAAAATTCAAAAGACTTGACGCACCTTAAAGCGTCCAAGTAAAAAATGAATGAATGCCACGTGGTAGCTTAGCTTAGCATAGCTTATCTTAGCAATGAGGCCTTGGCCCACAAAGAAAATTTAAGATTAAGCATTAAGGAAGAGAGAGAAAAAAGTTGCCGGTGGAGAAGAGCTGCAGAAGAGAGAGGCAGGACTCTGTTCTAACTTTTAAAGGGGACTGATATCACCAAACTCCACCCATTTAGGGTGTATGTAATCTCACAGGGTCTTCATGTCCTCAGAACAAACTCAAATGATTCAACTATTTAAACACATTAATTCATTTGAAATACTATTTGTTCTAAGACACTCAATTGGACACATATTATTAATAGACACTTAAACACAGCCTTTGGATAAACAGAGTACTTCAACATCAACATTTTAGATAATGCAGGAAGATTCACTTACACACATCATTTGCAAGGAGCACATATCAATAGACTAGAATAATTACATGCAAAGCATTTTGTTTGAATTATCATTGCAAACCAACATTATAAGTCTTTAGATATCAATGAAAGAATGATAATCTCAAATTTATTTCAAACCAAAGGTATTTTCCTTTGCTTTAAACAAAGAAGTAGTTGGTCATGGAGACTCAAAGATTTATGGCTCCATCTTGTTGTGGGGGAAGTTTTGCAGTCTTGAGAGGTTCCTGCCTTAGTTTGGTCATAAAGTTTGGGTTTTCCGGCCTGGAGAAGCTCAGATACTGACGTGAAGCAATTATCGTGTCATGTAATTCATAATGACCGGAGTTTAACTGATAAAAGCCGAGGGCTCCCCTTTGAAGAACTCTGAATTATAACCTTGTTTTTCCTCTGCTGAAGCAGTGTTGGACCATAGGGGGATGTCTCCAAAACTTATCTGAAGATCTCCAGATGACAGAAATTTCTCAACTGGGGTGGAAATGCAGTCTCTGTCTTCAGTAGGTTTTTGTGTTGAAACATTAATGTACTTTATTTAATTACTACAGCAGACTGCAGTGGCTCAAAGAGATTATTCTCAGTAAGGTGGTCCACAAGCTCCTGTGAAACCACTTTTTCCAGAATTTTAGAGCAAAATGATAGAGTTGATATTGGCCTATAGTTTTTCAATACACTAGGGTCAAGATTAGATTTCTTAAGTAATGGTTTAATCACTGCAGATTTGAAACATTTAGGAACAGATCCAGAAGTTAATGAGAGATTAATAATTTCCAGCACAGCCTGCCCAAGAGTGGACCACAGGTCCTTAAACAGTTTTGTTGGTATAGGATCAAATAAACAGGTTGTGCTTTTTGTTGATGTTACGAGTTTCGTCAGCATGCCTAGTGAGATACTATCAAATTCTGTAAATCTAGGTAATACCTCAGTAGTGGCACCCACCTCAATAGCAGGGTGTAGTGGCTGGGTTAAGGCATGCTGGGATATGTTTAACCTAATGTCTTCTATTTTCTTCTCAAAGTAATCCAGGAAATCTTGTGCTGTAAAAGGAGCGCGAACTACAGGTGGTTGTCCATGAATAAGTGTTGCCACTGTGTTGAACAAGAATTTTGAGTTATGCTTGTTTTTGTTGATCAAATCATAGTAATAGGTCCACTTTGTAGCCAGTAATGCATGCTTATAGTCTAAGATAGCATCACGCTGCGCAAGGTGGAATACTTCTAATTTTGAACTACACCATTTACGTTCTAGACCTCTAGCCTTATGTTTGAAGTCACAACAAGGAGTCATTTAACCAAGGTGACTGTGTTTCTGGGGGGAACATGGTTTTCACAAAGGTGGCGCAATCTCTTCAAATGTAGTTTTGAGCACTAAGTTTAAACTATCCACAAGACCGTCTACTGATTGGGAATTTTTCAAATGTGAAGCTAACACATCAGGCAGTCTAGCTTCGAGTTCAGTCTTAGTTGAGGAGTTGATGCATCGCTGTAGTGATAAATAAGGTTGTTCTACTAAACATGGGAGTAAAACTGTAAACCTAATAAGTGAGTGATCAGACACCACTGATGTAAGAGGCATGATGTCAATATTCGTGACAGCAATGCCACGTGCAAGAACCAAATCCAGGGTATTTCCACGAATGTGCGTTGAGTCCTGAATGCATTGCTGAAATCCTAATGCATCCATAATTTCCATAAATGATTTGCAGAGGGGATCAGAAGGCTTATTTATATGAACGTTAAAGTCACAAATGTTCAGAATGTTATCTGCATTCATTGACAAGTTAGAGATGAACGCACCAAATTCATCTAAGAATTCAGAATATGGGCCAGGGGGCCTATATACAATGACAAAGTAATCCGGCTGATTTTTAGTCTTCTGACCCTGGCAATACGTAGTATCATGGGCAGAGCGGAGAATCAGATGCTCAAATGAGTTGTATTTGTGACCCCCAACAGCTAATAAGCTAAACCTAGAATTATGAATAAGAGAAACACCCCAGCCTTGCTTCGCATCACAAGGGTCGTGACTATATGTGTATGTCAGTGGGCAGGCCTCATTTAAGGGGAGGACAGCTGTAGGTTTAAGCCAGGTTTCACATAACCCAATCATATCTAAGTGATGATCCATAATTAGATCATTCATCAACAATGATTTTGAGGATAGTAATCTTATGTTAATGAGACCCAGTCTAAGGACCTCAGTGGGGTTGATGGTTGGACTGTTTGGGTTTTGGGGTGGTTCCAGAGTAGCATATATAAGATGCATGGAAGTAGGTTTAGGTTTGAGACATTCCACGTGAGTTGTAGGTAGCCGACACGAAATCTTTGATATTGCTGGAACAACCAACGGGCCATCCTAAATTTCAACATAATCCAATGTAGTAATGGGTATTACGTTTGCAAAGCATATCCTTCTATGATTCTTATGGACACGTCTCGTCGTCTACGGAAGCAGGCCACAGTCTCAACTTGATGAATTTCTCTCCCTGGCAGATAAACTGCACTATCACCATAGTGGATTTTCTGCACTGATTTCCCCACAAAGCTAATAGATTCCACACCCACATTTGTCATAAACCTTGCAGGGTCTCTACTCACCTGCTCCGTGGCCTGTAAAATCCTAATGTTACTCTCCCTGTTGAGCTCTATCTATGTTCACAGACAAGATGGTGGCACCTTCCCCAGTAGGGTGGAGGCTGTCTGGCATTAGCAAGCCACGGCAGCCCCAGAATAAAGGCCAGTTTGTTATGTGTCGGACGCAGCTCGGAGAACCGACCAGCGTTTGAAGGACCCAGTATGAAATAAGCAGAGCACGGTACAAAGGCTAACTGAATTTAATACATAACAGTGATAATAACAAAAAGGTGCGGCCTGGCGTGGTGCGCTCCCAGCAGCGCTAACGGTCCGGAGCCAGAAGCTGTTTCGGACCCAAGGACCCCGCCGACACCCCCCAGGTGGCCGCAACAACCGAGTCTGTGAAAGAAGGAACCATTATGTGAGTCCACACTCTACACACAGAACACTTAAAGGTGTACAAACAGCAAACACTTCCTGGCTTGATTACTGATCAGCTTCCCAACCTGCAGGCATGGAACATCCAGTTCACAAAACTCCACCGCAGTGGAAGCTGATACATGACTAACAAACAGCTCAATACAATAAGGTGTGAGGGACACCACATTTACTGACTGTATAACTGTTAGTCACAAAATCTAACGTACCTCAGGAAGTGTGCTGACGAGCGTGAGACCTCACCCCCTCCTCTTTCACAGACTGTGCATCAAACCTGGACGTTCTCAGCATCCGCTGTTGATGAGATGGCTCCCAAGACGACAATCTCACCCGTCTGGTCACAAGGTCGAGTCTCTGGCAAATACACACTGTGCACTCCAGTCTTAAATGCCAACATGTTCCAATCCATCCAGATGCACCACAGCTGTGAGTCCTGACGAGTCGCAGGTGATCAGGGTGAGGTCCTGACAGCCTCAGCAACACAGCCACTCAGTCCCAAATGCACGCCACCTGGGAGGAAAACCAAAAAACAGAAACAAACCGGCAGCCAGGCCCCCCCAGCCATATAACACAGTTATCAATAAAACGAATGCTTTGCTGTCTACAAAATTGTGCCAGCCTCATCATTACCCTGGAAGGGAAGGGGACCAGAGACTATTAATCGATGCCAACACATCTTTCTGGCAAGGTCACAAGTCCTCTCTATGTCCATTTTTGTGACCTCTGAGTGCTTCATCCTGACATCATTGGCACCAACGTGAATAAGTATGTGAATGTATCTTGTGTCATGTTCCTTTGTCTGTCCACCCTTCTGCAGCATCAACACCTGAAGATGAGAAGCAATGTCGGAAGCTCTGTGCCCAGGAATACATTTAACGTCAGCTGGCATCTGTAACTTGACTTTGCAGGTGATAGAATCCCCTATCACTAAAACCAAGCATTTCGGCCTGGATATCGGAGTGGAAGTTACCCGTGGGCTCAAAGAACTCACATCAGGTATATACAAGGGGGAGACCCAATTCACAGATTGCAGTGGCGAGTGTGATTGGGATACCACAACTGGGCACCAAGCCCTACATGGCTTCCCCTGCCTAACCACAGTCCAAAAACTGTCTTCCACAGCCGGCGTTTGTAGGTTGGTGCTAATGGGCAGGCTAGCCGGCCCAACACTAACCTTTTCTGGAGTGGGCATAACATCTAACTCCACTGAGCTGAGAAGCTGTTCTAACTTACAGACACGGCTCTCTAAGAAAGCCACCCTATCTTCTAACATCACTCAGGATTTATGTAAAGTGTAAAGTAGTGTACTTTGTGCATTAGAAAATTCAAGAGTATAGCCAAGCAAGTGCAAGCTAACCACTAATGAATATTCTAACCACTCCTAAGGTTCATACAGGAGTCGATTAATGACCTACAAGTTACACTGAAAAAGTAACAAAAGCATTAGACTGATAGGAACAGTTGTTAAAAAAAATAGGGTCCTCGTAGGACTTTCTCCTACTCAGGCCCTAATAAAAACCAAAGCCTAAACTAGAACAACAGATGATATATCATATGATCCAAACAAAACAAGTGATACACTAATGATAAAGTGGCAAACAGGCTAATGACTAACTAGAAAATAAATGATGACAAAAAACAGAGGTAATAGAATAATGCAGTAAATGAAACAAACTAACTGAAAAACAGAAAATGCAATAAATAACAAATGGAACTTAATCAGATAAGAAACACTAGAAATAAATAATAACTAAAACCTGTGACTAACACATAATACAATCAATGTAAAAAACAGAACTAGACTAAGGCTAAAGCAACGTAAGGGACCAAGAGTGAAAGCAAACAATAAACAATAAAGCAAAACTAAATAAGTGTGGCAAGCATATGATACACAGAGTGTAAATGAAACAAAACCAATTAAAACCGAACCAAGACCAAGAAAACCTGACATGACATGAATAAAACACAGAAGGCTCAGAGCCCGGACGTGGACCAGAGTCCAGGACCAAAACAACTGGCCCTAAACACTCAGCCAAGAAAACAGCCCAAGTTATGCTCAGCCAATTATTTAGGCTCCATGTTTTCCCTCAGGATACTGTGTCTGACTGAGGGCTCCAATTCGTATTGAATTTCTGGAGTGAATTCTGCTGTCTCCTTGGGGTCTCAGTTAGTTTAACACTGGGCTACCACCCACAGGCCAGTAGGCAAACTGAATGTTTAAATCAGGAACTAGAAAAGGGTCTACACATTCTAGCCTTACAACAGCCAGCCACCTGGTCGTTTCAGTTACCATGGATTGAATTAGCTCACAACCACTTGCCATCTGTTTCCACTGGCTATTCCCCCTTTCATGTCGATTATGGTCATCAACCCTCTTTATTTCCACCTATAGATCTCAACTCTTCGATCCCCTCTGCTGTAGACAAACCTGGGAGCAGGCCAAGAGAACCCTGACTCGCACCTCCCAAGCCTACAAGTTAGCTGCTGACAGGAAGAGGTACTCTGCACTGGCATACGAGCCCAGCTGGAAAGTCTGGCTCTTCACTCACCACCTCCAGTTGAAAAGACTGCCCAGAAAATTGGCTCCCAGGTTCATCGGTCCATTCCCGGTATCCAAAATTATTCATCCAGTTTCTATTCCTCTCCGTCTCCCTTGATCGCTACATATATTCACCCCACCTTCCACACCAGTCAGGTCAAACCAGTCATATCCAGTTCTTTTTGTTTTTTTGTTCTGTTAGTTATTTTTGCTTTTCCGGAGCTGTCTGTTCGAGCCGTGTATTTGTGTCCTGCAATTTTTGGCCATCCAGCCTGATACTGGGTTCCAGTCATGTGATTGGCTGGACCATATACAAGCAGCTTTATTTTCATTCTCTGAAACCAGCTGAGAGTTTCCTTGTCTGTGTGTCACTGTCCACCCTTGTTTCATCTTCATCATCCTGGTAGATTTTTTTTTTATCAAGAATGTCTCTATACATTTTTCCATTCATCCTTCCTTCACAGTCGTATGACGTTTGTCAGTAAAAACAGCCCCACACCGTGATGTTCCACCTTCAGACATCACTCTTGGTCTGGTGTTTTTGGGCTGATGTGCAGTGCCATTTATGGTGTGTATTATGGCATCCAAAGAGTTCAGTTTTGGTCTCATCTGTCCAGACTTGATTCTCCCAGTATCTCACAGGTTTGTCTAAATGCTGTGCAGCAAAGTTTAAACAACCTTCAACATGCTGTTTCTTCATCAATGGAGTCTTGTGTGGTGAGCGTTCATACAGGTCATGCAGGTTGAGTGCAGTATGTACAGGAAAGCATTCACATTTACTTTTTCCACATTTTGTTATGTGAATTTACTCCATTTTGGAATAAAGTTGTAACCCTTATTCCAAAATGTTTTTTTCCTTTGCAAATTTATTAAAAATAAAATGCAAAGTAACCGCATTTACTTAAGTATTCACAGTCTTTGCTCAATACTTTGTTGATTCACCTTCGGCAGCAATTCCAGCCTCAAGTCTTCTTGAATATGATGCCACAAGCTTGGTGCACCTATCTTTGGGCAGTTTGGTCCATTCCTCTTTGCAGCACCTCTCAAGCTCCATCAGGTTGGATGGGGAGCATCGGTGCTCAAACATTTTCAGATCTCTCCACAGATGTTCAGTCAGATTCAGGTCTGGGCTCTGGCTGGTCCACTCAAGGACATTCACAGAGTTGTCCTGAAGCCACTCCTTTGATATCTTGGCGGTGTGCTTAGGGTCATTGTCCTGCTGAAAAATGAAAAATGAACTGTCGCCCCAGTCTGAGGTCAAGAGCGCTCTGGAGCAGGTTTTCATCCAGGATGTCTTTGTACATTGCTGCATTCATCTTTCCCATCTTTTCTCAAAAATAGTTTTTTCACATTGTCATTATGGGATATTGTGTGTAGAATTTTGAAGGGGAAAAAAAATTTTCAAGGAAAAAAAAGTATTTAATCCATTTTGGAATAAGGCTGTAACATATAAAAGTGTGGAACGAGTCATGTGCTGTGAATACTTTCTGGATGAACCCTGCTGTGGAGAAATCAGACACAAAGGTATGTGGTTTTGACTGTGACGAATGCTCCCGTTGAGTGTTCGCCGCTCCTCTGGTTTTTCTCATTTTCTCTTTTGTAACTTGGTTTTTAGTGGCTTGAGTGTAAATTTTTTTATTTGGGTATTACTTGGTGTGGTTTTTGGTGCATCTGTGTGCATTTTTAACCATTTTTAATTGTTTAGTGCCTTTTTTGCACTGCATGATGCCGCACTTCACTCCCTCGGATAGCGCGATGCTAAACTACTCTGCAGCTGAGCTACGGAGCCTGAACAACAACAGTGTCCCTCGGGACATTCTCGCTATCAGAGAGCTTGGTTTGCTCCGCCGACCTCGCTGCGTCCACAGAGGCTCCCGGAGAAAGTTTGTATTCCATCGGACTGGTTCGTCTGTGCCGGTTATCTGGTCAGCTGAGTGCATCAGCGCTCACATCATCAGAGCGTTACAGCTTCTGGGACTTGTAGTCCTGATGTGACGACAGCGGTTTCTGACACTCTCCGGGCACTGGATAGAAAACGTGGAGTGGATTTTAAGCTACTCAGGCCTATTCAAAGATGTCAGTCTGTCAAACCGACAGAAGTCTTCAGCTTGGGTCTCATTAACATCAGATCACTGTCCTCAAAATCCCTGTTGATCAATGATCTAATTATGGATCATCACTTGGACATGAATGGGTTATGTGAAACCTGGCTCAAACCAACAGCTGTTCTTCCTCTGAATGAGGCCTGCCCACCAGGGTACACATTTGGTCACATGTCTCGTGGTGCAAAGCAAGGCGGGGGTGTTGCTTTTATTTATAAATCCAGGTTTACCTTATTGAATGTTGGGGGTCATAAATATAATTTGTTTGAGCATCTGACTCTCCGCTCTGCCCATGATGCTACATATTGTCAGGGTCAGAAGTATGGAAATCAGTCATGTTATTTTGTCACTGTTTATAGGCCTCCTGGGCCATATTCTGAATTCTTAGATGAATTTGGTGCGTTCATCTCTAGCCTGTCAGCTAGTGCAGACAACATTTTGATTATTGGTGACTTTAACATTCATATAAATAAGCCCTCTGATCCCCTTTGCAAGTCATTTATGGAACTTGTGGATGCGTTGGGATTCCAGCAATGCATTCAGGACTCAACGCACATTAGTGGAAATACCCGTGATTTGGTTCTCACACGTGGCCTTGCTGTGCCTATTATTCTGATTTGATCAACAAAACAAGCATAACTCAAAGTTTTTGTTTGAAACTGTAGCATTTCTCATTCATGAACAGCCATCTGTTATTCACTCTCCCTTTTCAGCACAAGACTTCTTGGACGATTTCGAGAAGAAAACTGAGGATATTAGGTTGAGCATATCTCAGCAGGCCTTGGTCCAACCACCACATCCTGCTATGGAGGTGGATGCTATCACTGAGGTGTTACCCAGATTTACAGATGTTGATGGTATCTCGCTAGGCGCACTGATGAAGCTCGTGATGTCTACAAAAAGCACAACCTGCTTATTTGATCCTATACCAACAAAACTGTTTAAGGATCTATGGCCCATTCTTGGGCTAACTGTGCTGGAAATAATTAATCTCTCATTAACTTCTCGATCTGTTCCTAAATGTTTCAAATCTGCAGTGATTAAGCCATTAATTAAGAAACCCAATCTTGACCCGAGTGTACTGAAAAATTATAGGCCGATATCAAATTTTTTCAGCTTTTTTCAGCTTGGGACTCCGACGAGGGAGGTCGCATCTCCTCCATTCTCCCTTATCTCTGCTCTCTGCTTTAAGCTTCAAGTCCCTACTTCACCACACTGTGAATTCCTCAAATTCTATTGTATACAGGATCTATTGGACTACTATTGGATTAACCATAGAATTGATCAGCTGGTCTCTGAACGCTACTGACACCATCTTTTCTACAGGAAGGTCAGGACCGGGGGATCCTACCTGCCCAGATGAAACGTATCCTGCGACTCTTCGACTCCTGGGGGTCGTGGTGTGTTGCATGCTTTGCGCCATTCTCTGTGGAGGACGTTGAGGATTTATTCATATTTGGTCTTATGGTAGCAGGGCTGGTACTTTCTGGCTTATGTGCTGCCCTGATCTACCGGAAAATTGGCAAGACGGCGGCATCAAGAACCACAGCCCCTCGCTTGTCCGTCATGATTAACGAGTTGGGCAAGGCAATGCATTCTC
The DNA here is from genome assembly GCF_902500255.1 of Thalassophryne amazonica. Taxonomy (NCBI): domain Eukaryota; kingdom Metazoa; phylum Chordata; class Actinopteri; order Batrachoidiformes; family Batrachoididae; genus Thalassophryne; species Thalassophryne amazonica. The sequence continues at coordinate 108,370,307 of NC_047113.1, forward strand.
AGACTGCAATGACTCTTGAACTCAGACGCAAATTGGATGACACCTTGGAGCAGATGCACGCCTTGCAGATGAAGATTTCGGAGGCTAGGGAATATTTTCAATTCATAATTAGGAATATTTTTAATTCATAATTGGGATTTGGTTGTTCAAGTGAAGCTGCTGCTGCGTTTGATACCGTGGATTATCATATTTTACTCGATAGGCTGGAGAATCATTTTGAGATTACTGGAACTGCCCTTGCATGTAGACGTCATACCTGTCCAGTCGTTCTTACTGTGTATTGTGTAATGGCACTTCCTCTGATCTTAGGGACATGAAGTTTGGGGTTCTGCAGGGATCCATTTTAGGCCCCCTACTTTTAACCCTTTATGTAGCACCCCTTGGGAATATACTGCAGCATTTTGGGGTTGCCTTTCATTGTTATGCTGATGACACCCAATTGTACATGCCGATAACTGCTGGTAATCTCATCCACGTAAAATCCTTAGAAGATTGCCTTGCATCAGTGAGAAGTTAGATGTCGAGTAACTTACAACTTTTAAATTCTGATAAGACTGAAATTATGGTTCTTGGTCCAGCAAGGTATCGGCATCAATTTGATCAGCTAGCGCTTACCTTATGTTTGTGTGTTATACATCATACGGATAAAGTGAGGAACCTTGGAGTAATTTTTGATCCTACATTGTCCTTTGATCTCCACATTAGATGTTGTGTGTTGGGGGGGGGGGGGGGGGGTTTGTCTGGACCAGGTTGGGTTGTTTTGTGTTTGTTTTCCTTCCCAGGTGATTTGGGGCTGTTCTCTGAGGAAAATGTGCTGCAGAAGAGTCTCTCTCCTCTGTCACGATGATTGGCTGCACCTGTTGCATTCTCGTGCGGCTCTCTATCAGGACAATCCACGACACCTGTGATGTTCACGTGCAGATCTGAGGACTTCCAGCTGGTACCAATGTAGTGATGAAGAACTACATTTAAACCAGCAGTGAGTTGGATACGATTGCTGGAGAATACGACCTTGTGACGACTGTGTGGGGACGCTGAGGGCCGTTTCAGAGTCTGACATCGCGCCTGTGAAGGAGGACGAGGGTGAGAGGCAAACGTTGTCAGCACACGACAGAGGTGAATATTCTGAAAAGTTTATCCGTGAATGTAAATTGGCGTTTATACGTAGCTATAAGTAATTATTGGTGGAAATTGCTTGGCGTGCTCCTCATGGCAGTGGCGTGCGGATTAATGATCCTCCACTAGCTGTGAGCAGCAGCCTCTTTGAACTAAGTTTGAAACCAGACCTAAACGTGTAGCTGATAAGTTTGCCTCTAAACAATTTTTTGTAGTAAAAAGTGTTGAATAATCTCATCTCTGTTCCTCCTTCGCAGAGTACAGTCTGGGAAAGTCACCTGGGGGGGTGTCGGCGGAACTCCTGAGTCCTGAACGTTCGGGCTCCGACTGTTGAGACGCTGAGAGAGCGCGCCGCCTTTTCACCTCACCAAAACGTTATTTAGTTAGTATTTCATGTATGGCACAAAGGGAGAAAAAATAAATGTGTTTTCTTTTTGGAACTGCTTCTGATTATTTCATGCTGGGTTCAGTCAGATACTGGACCGCTCCTCAATCCGCGTCCTTATCCATAACAGAATTCTCCGGCCAAACCAATATGGACCCAGCGGCAGAAGCAGTTCCTTTTCAGGAGAAGGTCCAGAAGCACCGGGAGATGATTTGGGAGCGGGTGCAGCACCTTTCGATTCAAATTGAGCAGGCAGACACCCGTGTTGCGGAGCTTGTAGCGCAGGCTGTTCCGCTTCCTGTGGTTGCAGCTCCGGTTCCATCGAGCCCGGTGCAGAGGAATGCTGCTGATTTGAGGGGGGTGTTTGTAGACGGGCTGAATGACTCCCTGAAAGACGAGCTAGCGGTCCGTGACGAACCGAAGGATTTAGATGAGTTGATATCCTTGGTTATTCGCCTAGACGATCGGATTAAGGAGCGTGGACGGGAGAGAGGGCGAGCGTCCGAGCGGGGTGTTTTGTCTCGGGGTTTTCCCCGACATAAGTCCGGACCGCCTCTTCTTCGTTCCACTGAGACTCCTCTGACGGGACCTCTAGCTCCTCTAGTGGATGAGCCAATTCGGCTCGGAGGGGTCGGAGCAGCCATGTTGCCCCGGTCAAACGAGCATCAGGAAAAAGCATCGTAACATGGCTCCAGGTGTTTTACGGACGTTTTTTATGGGATATAAATGGGAGTTTTCGTAAACTAGTTTTGTGTATAGCACTTGAGGTATTCTCGTGAGGTGAACAGGCTGGCTGGTCGGAGTTCGTTTGGACTCAGGTAAACGTTTTTTTTTTTATTTTTATTATTTATAGTTGTTTAAATTTTGTTAGCGGAGTGGGTCGTTTTATTTTGTTGGTTTTTATTTCCCTGTCCCCTATCCCCAGCCTCACACACTTCTGGCCGTTCGTCTTTGGTGTTGTGGGGTGGTGCAGGTTGGTTGCTGGGCATTCCCATGAGGACCTCTGCACCTGGGGGGGGTCCAGGGCTTTTTTCTTAAGTTTAGTTGATTCCCGGTTCCACTCCAGCCTCAGCGAGCCTCTGACCGTTCGCCATTGGCATCGCTGAGGTGTCAGGCAGTGGGGATATACTCCAGTTGGAGCGGTGGGGCCGATCAGTGCCGTACGCCTTTTCCGCTGCCCACCCCTCCTGGTAGGCTGGAGTATAGTCGGGGGGTCCACACCGGCCGTCTTGCTGGTTTTCTCCTGCCCTTGGGGGTGGAGCTGGGTTACGTTTTTCCTATTGGCTTCTCCGGCTTAGTAGTCCTGTGCCGATTGCCGCGACGTGTTTCCCGAAAGACCCTCCAGGTCTTTTGGGGTGCTGGGGAGGTCAATAGGGCTTTCTGTAGTTTTTGTTTGCTCCTGGGGTGGTTTTTGGAAATCCCTGGGGGTTTGGGGTTTTTGTTTCCTCCTGTTTCCCCCCGGGGTTTGATGGGACGGTCCTCTGGGGGGGAGGTTGACTGTGGGGCCGACCGGCCGTCTTGGGCTGGGGTGGGGTTCCTGGGTTGTGGGAGTGTCTCCTGGGGTTTGATGGGACGGTCCTCTGGGGGACGTTGGGGCTCCCGTGTATGCCTAGGGATTCCTGGATGGCTCCTGCCATGGTCGTTGCTCCTGGGGTTGACAATGATGTCCCCTGGGGGAAGTCGGGCTCCACATGTTGGGGGAGGGCGTTGTTTTTTCCTTTGACCTGTGTTTTAATGTGTTAGGGGGGTTTTGTTGGGGTTTTTGGGTTTGTGTGTTTTTTGTTCCTCCCCAGGGTTTGATGGGACGGTCCTCTGGGGGGGGTGTGCAGCTGAGTATGCGTCGACTTCCGCATCGCGGCTGCGAGGTCCGGCTGGAATACCGCTGCACTCTGTGCCGCCTTCGTAAACGGACTGTCGTCAGTCCTGAAGGAGCATCTGGTGGCTAAGGATGAGCCGCGGGATTTAGATGGGCTTATTGATCTAGTCATATGATTAAACAATCGGCTAAAGGAACGCCGTCGGGAGCGAGATGAAGGACGTGGCCGGATACGCGCTGTCCCTCTCCCTTCTGGGTCCGAAAAGGTTCCTCCCTCCAGACGCTCCACTGCCTCAGCGCTCCGTGTGGCAACAGCTCCCCCTGCTGACGATGCTATGGACATGAGCAGGGCTAAAGTCAGAGCTACTAACAGACAAAAGAGACTGGCCCGTGGGGAGTGCTTTATCTGCGGCTCAAGCGAGCATCAGCAGAGAGACTGCCCCAAATGGTTAAACACCAATGCCCGCTCTTAGAAACTGGGCTAAGGGTGGGCCAAGAAATTCATGTGGGACAAACCCGTCTTTCTGCACGGCTCCCAATTACGATCCTGAGTGGGGATCTAACCCTTCAGGCCCCTGCACTGGTGGACACGGGGTCAGAAGGGAATCTGCTGGACAGCAGATGGGCAAGGGAGGTAGGGCTCCCTCTGGTGGCGCTTCCTTCCCCATTGAAGGTGCGAGCACTAGATGGCACCCTTCTTCCCTTAATTACACACAAGACACTAAGAGTTACTCTGGTGGTGTCTGGAAATCATCGGGAGGAGATTGAGTTTTATGTGACTCCTTCTACCTCCCGCGTGATTTTGGGCTTCCCATGGATGATTAAACACAATCCCCGGATGGATTGGCCGTCTGGGGTTGTGCCTCAGTGGAGCAAAACCTGTCACCGGGAATGTCTAGGATCCTCGGTTCCGCCCGGTTTGACTGCTAACGAGGAGGTTAAAGTCCCCCCCAATCTTGCGGCGGTGCCTGAGGAGCACCACGATCTCGCTGACATCTTCAGCAAAGATCTGGCACTCACTCTTCCCCCACACCGTCCGTACGATTGCGCCATTGATCTGATCCCGGGCGTTGAGTACCCGTCCAGCCGGCTGTACAACCTCTCACGTCCGGAGCGCGAATCAATGGAGACCTACATCCGGGACTCGTTAGCTGCCGGGCTGATCCAGAACGCCACATCCCCGATGGGTGCAGGTTTCTTTTTTGTGGGCAAGAAAGACGGCGGCCTCCGTCCATCCATTGACTACAGGGAACTGAACGAGATTACGGTTCGCAACCGATACCCTCTACCCCTGTTAGATTCGGTGTTCACACCCCTGCATGGAGCCCAAATATTCACAAAACTCGATCTTAGGAATGCGTACCACCTGGTTTGGATCCGGAAGGGAGACGAGTGGAAGACGGCATTCAACACCCCATTAGGTCACTTTCAGTACCTGGTCATGCCGTTCGGTCTCACCAATGCCCCCGCGATGTTTCAGGCTTTGGTAAATGACGTCTTGCGGGACTTCCTGCACCGATTCGTCTTCGTATACCTAGACGATATTCTCATCTTTTCCCCGGATCCTGAGACCCATGTCCAACATGTACGTCAGGTCCTGCAGCGGTTGTTGGAGAACCGGCTGTTTGTGAAGGGCGAGAAGTGTGAGTTCCACCGTACTTCTTTGTCCTTCCTGGGGTTCATAATCTCCTCCAACTCCGTCGCCCCTGATCTGGCCAAGGTTGCGTCGCTGAGAGATTGGCCCCAACCGACAAGCTGTAGGAAGCTGCAACAGTTCCTCGGCTTTGCAAATTTCTACAGGAGGTTCATTAAGGGCTATAGTCAGGTAGTTAGCCCCCTGACAGCTCTGATCTCCACCAAAGTACCATTTACCTGGTCGGATCGGTGCGAGGCCGCGTTTAGGGAGTTGAAACGCCAGTTTTCGACTGCACCACTTCTGGTACAGTCAGATCCTAGCCGCCAGTTTGTGGTAGAAGTGGATGCCTCGGACTCAGGGATAGGAGCCGTGCTGTCCCAGAGTGGGGAGTCCGATCAGATTCTCCATCCTTGTGCCTATTTTTCACGCAAGTTGACCCCAGCTGAACGGAACTATGATGTGGGCAATCGGGAACTCCTCGTAGTGAAAGAGGCTCTTGAGGAGTGGAGACATCTGTTAGAGGGAGCCGCGGTACCATTTACGGTTTTCACGGACTACCAGAACCTGGAGTATATCAGGACCGCCAAGCGGCTGAACCCTAGGCAAGCCCGCTGGTCATTGTTCTTCGGGCGTTTTGACTTCCGGATCACCTACCGCCCCGGGACCAAGAACCAAAGATCGGATGCCCTGTCCCGGGTACACGAAGTCGAAGTCAAAACACAGCTGTCGGATCTGCCGGAATCCATCCTACCTGAGTCCATTATCGTGGTCACCCTCACCTGGGACGTGGAGAAGACCGTCCGGGAGGCCCTGGCACGGAACCCGGACCCAGGTAACAGACCGAAGAACCGTCTCTACATCCCACCAGAGGCCAGAGCTGCCGTCCTGGACTTCTGTCACGGTTCCAAGCTCTCCTATCATCCGGGGATGCGAAGGACCGTGGCAGTGGTCCGGCAGCGTTTCTGGTGGGCGTCCATGGAAGCCGACGTCCGGGACTATGTCCAGGCCTGTACCACCTGCGCCAGGGGTAAAGCTGACCATCAACGGGCACAGGGACTCCTCCAGCCATTACCTGTGCCCCATCGCCCCTGGTCCCACATCGGCCTGGACTTCGTCACGGGCCTCCCACCGTCCCTGGGCATGACTACCATCCTCACGATAGTGGACCGGTTCTCCAAGGCGGCCCACTTCGTGGCCCTCCCGAAGTTCCCTACGGCCCAGGAGACAGCAGACCTCCTGATCCACCACGTCGTGCGTCTGCATGGGATACCTACTGACATCGTCTCGGATCGGGGTCCCCAGTTCTCCTCTCAAGTCTGGAGGAGTTTCTGCCAAGGACTGGGGGCCACCGTGAGCCTCTCGTCCGGGTATCACCCACAGACCAACGGACAGGCAGAACGGGCCAACCAAGAACTGGAGCAAACCCTACGCTGTGTGACGTCTGCGCACCCGATGGCCTGGAGTGAACATCTGGCCTGGATCAAGTACGCGCATAACAGCCAGGTGTCCTCTGCCAATGGCCTCTCCCCATTTGAGGTGTGTCTGGGGTACCAGCCCCCATTGTTTCCCGTGGTGGAGGGAGAGGTCGGTGTGCCCTCGGTCCAGGCCCACCTGCGGAGATGCCATCGGGTGTGGCGCACCGCCCGTTCTGCCCTGTTGAAAGCCCGGATGAGGGCTAAAGCCCATGCAGATCGCTGGCGTTCCCCGGCCCCTGCATACCAGCCTGGGCAGGAGGTATGGCTTTCCACGAAAGACGTTCCTCTACAAGTGGACTCACCAAAACTTAAGGACAGATACATTGGACCGTTTAAGATCCTCAAAGTCATCAGTCCTGCCGCAGTGAAGCTCCAGCTCCCAGCTTCACTGCGGATCCACCCGGTTTTTCATGTCTCCAGAGTTAACCCATATCACACCTCACCCCTCTGTGCTCCCGGACCGGCGCCGCCTCCTGCTCGGATCATCGACGGAGAGCCAGCTTGGACTGTGCGTTGGCTCCTGGACGTCCACCGGAAGGGCCGGGGTTTCCAGTACTTGGTGGACTGGGAGGGATATGGACCTGAAGAGCGCTCCTGGGTGAAGAGGAGCTTCATCCTGGACCCGGCCCTCCTGGCCGACTTCTACGCCCGTCATCTGGACAAGCCTGGTCGGGTGCCGGGAGGCACCCGTTGAGGGGGGGGGGGTCCTGTTGTGTGGGCCGCTGAAGAGGAGGCACTGCTGGCCCACCACCAGAGGGCGTCCTGCCTGAATGGCGGGCTTCAGGCATGAGAGGGCGCTGCCGCCGCACAAGAACAGCCAGAGGTGACAGCTGTCACTCATCAACTGTGACAGCTGTCACCAATCACCAGTTCATCAACCACACTATACAAGCCGGACATCTCCACCTCGTCGCAGAGATATCGTCTACCTATGAGGTAAAACTCTCAGCCGTTATTGTGCCAAACACACGTAATCTGTTCTTGAAACTTTTGCAGACTTACCTGGTGATTACTCGCAGCTGGAGCTGGGGTTTGCGGACTGTGGAGGAGTTGACGCTCTTCACTCCTCACATCAAACTCGATAAGTAGTTACTCAGGCTCTGCACGAACTGTGTACTTGTTTCGGAGGTGGAGGTGTCTTTCCCACCTTAACAGAAACTATTGTTCCAGCTGACTGTTTACTGGGTGTGTTTCCACACACTCATTATATCTGTTTCTCTGCTTCCTGCCAGCAGTACCAGATCCGACAGTCGGAGACGGTGACCACCTGGGGACTCAGGACTTGGCGGCTCCAGTATCCTTCGGGTTCGGTGGCAGTGGAAATCGTGTGGGATCTGGTTCTTCTCGGGACAGATGTCTCCTACCCTCGAGCCTGCCCACACATTGCCCTTGTACATTTTGATTGTAACCCAAATTCTGTGTTTGTCTGTATTCTCGTTGTGCACATTTCAGAACAGTAAAGTGTTGTATTTTGGCTCATCTATTGTCCGTTCATTTACGCCCCCTGTTGTGGGTCCGTCATTACACTTTCCCAACAGTTATCACAAGAACTGGACATCAGGCATTTCTGGCAGATTTCACTTTTAACAAGAGATTTTGTCATGGAAAGCCGTGCGGAGGCTTCGCGCGTCACGACCGATTCGCTTTGGAAGCAAGACAAAGGAACACCTCCGTTTCGGCGTGTCAGAGGACAAGTTGGAACATGCCTATCTCGGCTTTCAGTGCTTACGAGTTGAGTGAGTTATAAGAGAAATTGTGGAGAGCTGGGCATGTCCGAACTTGTCCTCTGGCACACCGAAATGGAGGCGTTCTTTGTCTCGCTCGAACTGCAAATCAGTCGTGACGCACAAAGCCTCTGCACGGCTTTCCACGACAAAATCTCTTGTTAAAAGTGAAATCTGCCAGAAAATGGGTGATGTCCAGCTTTTGTGATAACCAGAGAAAGTGCACACGATGGTCCCAGCTCCACACAGCCATCCATTTAGATGATCCGGTGGTTCGTGCCCGTCGTTGCGGCTCGGAGCGCGGCGCGCCGAGCGCCATTGTGTGCCATCCTTAAAGCTGTAGTAATAGTCCTTATTCTCTGTGAAGCCTGTAAAATTTTCACTGAAAGCCAGATAAATTTTTCGAATGGTTTCCAGGTGCCAGTCTCTAACAGCTTCTGAAAAAAAACCCCCAAATCATTCTGCCATTTCCAGACAATGAAAATCCGACGACAGGTCGGGACCACTCCTTCCACAAGGTGTGCTCACAGGCGAATGACGTCACGACAGGTGTGGAAAAACTCACACATGCGCACGAGGATTCAAGCTTGTCTGACGTGAAAACATATGAATCAAAGAATCAAATCCATATAGTTTAAAAAAAATAAAAAGGTACAATACTTTATGGACAGACCTCGTACAAGAGTCGGATACTGTGGAGACTTTAAAATCACATCTGAAGACTCATTTGTTTTCCTTGTTTTATCATTAGTTTTATTGTGTTATGATGTGTTTTTATTCTTGTGTTCTTTTATGGTTTTGTCTTTTTATTGCATTCTTAAATTTTTAATTCAGTTTTCTCTGTTTTTGTTAGGGATGAGTGAGTACACCACTGTCTCTATCTGTGTCTGTTTAACCATCTAAATTATCTGTATCCGTATCTGTACTCGTAGTGGGCGGGGCCTAAACCGGACGTGGCCGTAGTTTAACCCGAAATGGCTGGGGCTTAAATCAGTACATTATTTTAAGTCTGAAACTGATATGGATTAACCCAGTTTAATTAAGAGGTTTCTATATTTATTATTTATTTGAAAACTACGAGGTCTGTCCATAAAGTATTGTACCTTTTTATTTTTTTCAAAAACTATATGGATTTCATTCATATGTTTTTACGTCAGACATGCTTGAACCCTCGTGCGCATGCGTGAGTTTTTCCACGCCTGTCGGTGACGTCATTCGCCTGTGAGCACGCCTTGGGAAGGAGTGGTCCCGCCCCCTCGTCGGATTTTCATTGTCTGGAAATGGCGGAATGAAAAGGACTTTTTTTTTGTCCTCTAACACTCCGAAACGGAGGTGTTCCTTTGTCTCACTTCATCAGCGAATCGGTCGTGACGCGCGAAGCCTCCGCGCGGCTTTCCATGACAAAATCTCTTGTTAAAAGTGAAATCTGCCGGAAAATGGCTGATGTCCAGGTCTTGTGATAACCAGAGAAAGAGCACACGACGGTCTCGTATCCACAGAGCCATCAGCTTAGAAATGATCCAGTGGTTTGTGCCGCATCGTCGCAGCTCGCAGCGCGGCGCACCGACCGTCCTTAAAGGGGTCCTTAACCCTGTAGTTAAAGTCCTTATTCTCTGTGAAGCCCGTAAAATTTTCACTGAAAGCCAGATAAATTTTTCGAATTGTTTCTAGGTGCCAGTCTCTAACAGCTTCTGAAAAAATTCTGATGGAAAAAAAGTCCTTTTCATTCCGCCATTTCCAGACAATGAAAATCCGACGAGGGGGCGGGACCACTCCTTCCACAAGGCGTGCTCACAGGCGAATGACGTCACCGACAGGCGTGGAAAAACTCACGCATGCGCACGAGGGTTCAAGCATGTCTGACGTAAAAACATATGAATGAAATCCATATAGTTTTTGAAAAAAATAAAACGGTACGATACTTTATGGACAGACCACGTATTTACAGGACAGCCTCAAATTTGATATTCAAATCAATGTTTTTGATCACAAAAGTAAGAGAACTATTTACAGAACAAGTTTTTTATGAACTCAGAACATGAATATTCTTAAGTGTATGAATGAAGAATTGACATTCAGTGTAGCAGGAAATTATGAACGACTAAGTCTGTATGAACAAGAGCTGTCATACTCAACACAACTTTTTTTTAATTTTATGATCAAACTGATTTTTTTTCAATTATTTATTTATTTTTGCTACCTAATGTTCTCGGCATTTTTTTCCACACAAAGTTAAACAATACTGATTAAGGTGTGTGTGTGTGTGTGTGAGACTGTGTGATAGAGAGAGGTTGTTCCACTGACCAGTTTATTTTTATGAACTGCAGTCATAAAGTGTCAGATGCTGCATGCAGCCATATTCAATATAAATATTAATATTGTCTACTTTGTGTGTTCAGCTATATGTGTGTATGTGTGTAAGTGGTCTGTAAGACTTTATTTTTTCATGATCTGTGCGTTGTGTGGGCCGCCGAAGAGGAGGTATTGCTGGCCACCACCAGAGGGCACCCTGCCTGTTGATGGGTTTCAGACACCAGAGGGTGCATCCACCTGGTTGGATCACCAGGTGCACCGGAGCTGTCAGCCATCACTCATCATCATCATCCATAAAAGCCTGCAAGAGAAACCATAACTCTGCCGAGTTATCCACTTACCCTACAGGTAAACTTACTCAGCCGTTCTGTGCTGTACGCACACGTTTTTGCATCTGAGCTTTTTGCAGTCGTTAACCTTTTGTACACTTGCAGCTTGTAGCCGAGTTTGTGGAAGTTGGAGGAGTTGGCGTCTCCACTCCTCACTTCAGACTTTGATTAAGTGATACATAAGGCACTGCACATACTCTGTGTTCCTGTGTTTGGAGGTGGAGGTTTTCCCCCAGAAAGGAACTGTATTTTCTGCTGACTGTTTGCTGGGTGTACACACGACCACCTTAACCTGTGTTTGTTCCTGCCAGCAGTACCGGATGTGAAAGCTGGAAGCGGTGGCCACCTGGGGACTCAGGACTTGGCGGCTCTGGCGTATTGCAGGTCTCCATTGGCAATGGAACATCGTGGGTCCCGGCTCTTCTCTGGATAGGCGTCTCCTACCCTCGGGCCTGCCCACGCGTCACTGTGTTTTGGGATTGACAGACTAAAAGCATGTTTGGTTGTTTGTGCACATTTGCAGAATAAATTGTTATTTATTCGGACATCCTATTGGCCGTTCATTCACGCCCCCTGGCGTGGGTCCTTGTACTTCACTTTCCCAACAGGATAACTCGGCCAAGTCATGGACTCTGAGGGGCGTTTTCCACCAGTTGAACCACCAATGGAAATGCAAGGTGCGCAGGCTCCACCAGGAGGTGAGTTGGGTGAGCTGCAGCACATACTCACCAACCTTATTGCTCGGTTGGATCTATTAACCGAGCAGGACATTCACCTCACCCATAGGATGGAGGCTCTCACCGCTCAGGTGGAGGCGCGCGCGTCAGGCACGGCTGCAGCCACTCCTCCTGCGGACCTGTCGCTAAATATTGAAAATCCAGTGGTAGTTCAAAGGTCTCCCCCACCCCCGTCACCCGAAGCTTACATCAGCCCCCCAGAACCGTACGGGGGTTGTGTCGAAATGTGCGCGGACTTCTTGATGCAGTGCGCGCTCGTTTTTTCACAACGCCCTGGGATGTACGCGTCAGACCACAGCCGGGTGGCTTATGTGATTAATTTGCTTCGGGGCAAGGCACGCGCCTGGGCTACGGTGCTCTGGGAGCAGAACTCACGGCTCCTGTCAAGTTACACTGGGTTTATCAAGGAGTTTCAACAGGTGTTTGATCATCCTAACAGAGGCGAATCTGCTTCAAATGTGCAGCCGAATATGCAGTCGCCTTCCGCGTTGCGGCAGGGAGAGCCGGCTGGAATTCGGTGGCGCTCCGCGCCGCCTTTGTAAAGGGGCTGTCTCCGGCCCTAAAGGAGCACATGGTGGGTAATGATCAACCGCGGGATTTAGATGGGGTGATAGATCTGGTTATACGATTAGACAATCGGTTAGCTGAACATCGACGGGAGCGAGACGAAGGACGTGGCCAGGTGCGCATCGTCCCTCCTCCTTCCGGGTTCGAAGCGGCCCCGCCCTCTCCCCACTCCAAGGCCAGGGCTCTCCACGTGACACCAGCTCCCCCTGCTGATGTTGCTATGGAAACAAGCTGGCATGTGGAGAGTGTGTTTACTGCTGCTCGAATGAGCAAGCACAGAATAAGGGGCCCCAGGCGGTCAAACAACAAGACTCAACCTTAGAGACTGGGTTAAGAGTGAGTCATACAAACCACACGGGTGTCCCATGCAAATGTGCACGACTCCCAGTCACGATCCTTAGTGGGGATTTAACCCTTTCTGTACCAGCACTGATTGACACAGGGTCAGAAGGGAATCTACTGGACAGTAGATGGGCTAAGGAGGTAGGGCTCCCTCTGGTGGCCGTTCCTTCACCATTGAAGGTGTGGGCACTAGATGGCACTCTCCTCCCAGAAATCACACACCAGACACAGCCTTTAACCTTGGTTGTCTCTGGTAATCACAGGGAAGAGATTGTGTTTTATGTGACACCTTCTACCTCCAGGATTATTTTGGGTTTTCCATGGATGGTTAAGCACAATCCCCGGATCGATTGGCCATCTGGGGTTGTGGCTCAATGGAGCGAAACCTGCCACCGGGAGTGTTTAAGATCCTCGGTACCACCCGGTGAGACTGTTAAAGAGGAGGTCCGAGTCCCCTCCAATCTTATGATGGTGCCGGCTGAGTATCATGATCTTGCTGACGTTTTCAGCAAAGATCTGGCACTCACGCTGCCCCCGCACCGACCGTATGATTGTGCCATTGATTTGGTTCCAGGCGCTGAGTACCCATCCAGCAGGCTGTACAACCTCTCATGTCCTGAGCGCGAATCAATGGAGACCTACATCCGGGACTCTTTAGCTGCCGGGCTAATACGGAATTTTTCCTCCCCGTTGGGTGCAGGTTTCTTTTTTGTGGGCAAGGACGGCGGACTCCGTCCATGCATTGATTATAGAGGGCTGAACGAGATCACGGTTCGCAACCAATACCCGTTGCCTCTATTAGATTCAGTGTTCACGCCCCTGCATGGAGCCAAAATATTCACAAAATTGGATCTTCGTAATGCTTATCACCTGGTTCGAATACGGAAGGGAGACGAATGGAAGACGGCATTTAACACCCCCTTAGGTCACTTTGAGTACCTGGTCATGCTGTTCGGCCTCACTAACGCCCCCGCGACGTTCCAAGCATTGGTTAACGACGTCTTGCGGGACTTCCTGCACCGATTCATCTTCGTATATCTAGACGATATCCTCATCTTCTCCCCGGACACTGAGACCCATGTTAAGCATGTACGTCAGGTCCTGCAGCGGTTGTTGGAGAACCGGCTGTTCGTGAAGGGTGAGAAGTGCGACTTCCACCTCGCTTCTTTGTCCTTCCTGGGGTTCATTATCTCCTCCAACTCCGTCGCACCCGATCCGGCCAAGGTACCGGCGGTGAGAGATTGGCCCCAACCGGTAAGCCATAGGAAGCTGCAACAGTTCCTCGGTTTTGCCAATTTTTACAGGAGGTTCATAAAGGGCTATAGTCAGGTTGTTGGTCCCCTTACAGCCCTGACCTCCACAAAAGTCCCCTTCAGCTGGCATTTAGGGAGTTGAAACACCGGTTTTCGACTGCACCAGTTCTGGTGCAGCCCGATCCTAACCACCAGTTCATTGTTGAAGTGGATGCCTCTGACTCAGGGATAGGAGCCGTGCTGTCCCAGAGCAGGGAGTCCGATAATGTTCTCCACCCATGTGCCTACTTTTCCCACAGGTTAACCCCCGCAGAGCGGAACTATGATGTTGGCAATCGGGAACTCCTGGCAGTGAAAGAGGGCCTCGAGGAGTGGAGACATCTGTTGGAGGGAGCTGCGGTCCCATTTGTTGTTTTCACTGACCATCGGAACCTGGAATACATCCAGACCGCTAAGCGTCTGAACACCAGGCAAGCCCGTTGGTCACTGTTTTTCGGTCGTTTCAACTTCAGGATCACCTACCGCCCCGGGACCAAGAACCAGAAGTCTGATGCACTGTCCCGGGTGCACGAAGACGAAGTTGAAACAAAATTGTCGGAGCCACCCGATACCATCTTGCCGGAGTCCACTGTCATCGCCACCCTCACGTGGGATGCTGAGGAGGTTGTCAGGGAGGCCCTGACTTGACATCCAGATCCAGGCGGTGGACCACCTAACAGGCTGTACGTCCCACCAGATGCTAGGACTGCGGTATTGGACTTCTGTCACGGTTCCAAGCTCTCCTGCCACCCGGGGGTGCAAAGAACCGTGGCAGTGGTCCGGCAGAGGTTCTGGTGAGCATCAGTCGAAGCCGACACCCGGGATTACGTCCGGGCCTGCACCACATGTGCCAGGGGCAAGGCTGTTCATCAAATGGAAAGAGGACTCCTCCAGCCGTTACCCGTGCCTCGTAGCCCCTGGTCCCACATAGGCCTGGACTTTGTCACGGGCCTCCCTGCATCCCAGGGCAAAACCACCATTCTGACGATAGTGGACTGGTTCTCCAAGGCGGCCCACTTCGTGGCCCTCCCGAAGCTCCCGACGGCCCAGGAGACTGCAGACCTCCTGGCCCACCACATTGTGCGTCTGCATGGTATCCCGACGGATATCATCTCAGATCGTGGTCCTCAGTTCTCCTCGCAAGTCTGGAGGAGTTTCTGTAGGGAACTGGGGGCCACCGCGAACCTGTCGTCCGGGTACCACCCCAGACCAACGGCCAAGCAAAGCAGGCTAATCAAGATCTGGAGCAGGCCTTGAGGTGTGTTACCTCCGCGCACCCGACGGCCTGGAGTCAACATCTGGCCTGGATCGAGTACGCCCATAATAGGCAAGTCTCGTCAGTGACTGGCCTCTCCCCCTTTGAAGTCTGTTTGGGGTACCAGCCCCCATTGTTTCCAGCCGTGGAGGGAGAGGTCGAGGTCCCCTCGGTCCAGGCCTATCTCAGGAGATGCCGTTGGGTGTGGAAGACAGCCCGCTCTGCTCTCCTGAAGGCCCGGACGCGGGTGAAGAGCCATGCAGATCGCCGACGAGCCCCGGCCCCAGCTTCCCAGCCCGGGCAGGAGGTTTGGCTTTCAACAAAAAACATCCCTCTGCACACGGACTCACCCAAACTCACCGACCATTTCATTGGACACTTCCCCATCCTGAAGGTCATCAGTCCTGCCGCAGTGAAGCTCAAACTCCCCGCTTCACTGCGGATCCACCCTGTTTTTCACATGTTGAAGATAAAACCATACCACACCTCAGACCTCTGCACCCCCGGACCCGCACCGCCTCCTGCTCGCATCATCAACGGCGAGCCGGCCTGGACAGTGTGAAAGCTCCTCGATGTTCTTCGGAGGGGTCGGGGTTTCCAGTATCTGGTGGACTGGGAGGGTTACGGACCAGAGGAGCGCTCCTGGGTGAAGAGGAGCTTCATATTGGATCCCGCCCTCCTGGCTGAGTTCTACCAGCGTCACCCCGACAAGCCGGGTGGGGGGGTCCTGTTGTGTGGGCCGCCGAAGAGGAGGTACTGCTGGCCACCACCAGAGGGCACCCTGCCTGTTGATGGGTTTCAGGCACCAGAGGGCGCAACCACCTGGTTGGATCACTAGGTGCACCGGAGCTGTCAGCTGTCATCCAATACTCATCATCATCCATAAAAGCCTGGGAGAGACACCATAACACTGCCGAGTTATCCACTTACCCTACAGATAAACTTACTCAGCCGTTCTGTGCCGTACGTACACGTTTTTGCATCTGAGCTTTTGCAGTCGTTAACCTTTTGTACACTTGCAGCTTGTAGCTGAGTTTGTGGAAGTTGGAGGAGTTGGCGTCTCCACTCCTCACTTCAGACTTGATTAAGTGATACATAAGGCACTGCACGTACTCTGTGTTCCTGTGTTTGGAGGTGGAGGTTTTCCCCCAGAAAGGAACTGTATTTTCTGCTGACTGTTTACTGGGTGTACACACGCCCACCTTAACCTGTGTTTGTTCCTGCCAGCAGTACCGGATCTGACAGCTGGAAGCGGTGGCCACCTGGGGACTCAGGACGTGGCGGCTCTGGTGTATTGCAGGTCTCCGTTGGCGGTGGAACCTAGTGGGTCCCGGCTCTTCTCTGGATAGGCGTCTCCTACCCTTGGGCCTGCCCACGCGTCACTGTGTTTTGGGATTGACAGACTAAAAGCATGTTTGGTCGTTTGTGCACATTTGCAGAATAAACTGTTATTTATTCGGACATCCTATTGGCCATTCATTCACACCCCCTGGCGTGGGTCCGTGTACTTCACTTTCCCAACACTGTGTGAACTTGATGATTCATACAAACATCCAGTGATGGCAAACAGGGAAATAATATGTCAGCCTTCTTCACTGTGTTCTTCTCAAAAGTACCACGTTCAGTATGAGGAAAGTTTTCCAACAGACTTTATATCACCAACAAAACGAAGCACAAACAAACGGTTAAAAAATAAATAAAGAAAGAAAGAACCCGACCGGAGGCTGTGACCGACGCGATAGGAGCCGTTTTCAGCTCTGTCTTGTCAAAAGCACCACGTATGATACGAAACAAGTTCAAGTAAATTTAAATATATGACAAACCGAAAAAGAGGCGAGCTGAAGAAAACTTTTAGAGGACTGACAGAGCAACGTGAGGCAGAATCCAGCCAAGCACAGAGAGAGATCCTGTCTATCTGTGTGTGTGAGAAGCTGCAGTGTGACGTGTCTGTGTTGGGAGGGGTGGGCGCTGTGTGTGACTGGCCAATCACAGAGCGTGAAGGCAGTCAGTTAGCCAATGAGAATTTTTCTTCAGCACGAGCACAGATATTGATGAGTTTTATTCGGATCATACTCATGCTCGTCAAAAAAGCGTTATCCGTACCAGATACTCGTCTGAAAGGAGTATCCGGCTCAACCCTAGTTTTGTTATGCTGTGTGAAGTGCCTTGAGGAGATCTCATTGCAAATTGGCGCTATATAAATTAATAAATTTGAAATTTGAATTTTGGATGCACTGTATTGCTTTCTTTGAAACAACTGCACCTACTAATCCCACATCTTTCTAAAACTCTCCACAAGTGGTCCTTGACTCTTGGACAACTCTTCTGATAATTCCTGTCACTGCTCTGTCAGGAATCTTGTGAGGATCACCTGGTGATGGCTGTTTATGGTGAAATTATGTTCTTTCCACTTCCGGATTATGGCCCCATCACTGCTCACTGGAACATTCAGAAGTTTAGAAATCCTTCTGTAACCAGTGCCATCAGTATGTTTTGCAACAGTAAGGTTGTGAAGATTTCGAGAGAGCTCTTTGTGTTTACGCATCATGACACCTTGGTAATCCAACACCTTTTTTATAAGCCATCATTTGGGACTAAACCAGCCGATATTAATTTGCACTGATAAGGAGCAGGACTGCTTTCTTATCATTGATAGATTTCAGCTGGTGTCTTGGCTTTCCATGACTTTTGCACCTCACTTTCTTCAGGTGTCAATACTTTACACTGTGTCATTGACATAACTTAATTTCTGTACATATTTGTTTTGGTTTCATTGAATGTGTGGATTATGTGGGTTGTTACTGACATCTGGTGAAAACTTCATGTCAATAGCACCTTTAGAAATATACTGACTGTGAAAAATGGTGACGTGTTCAATACTTATTTTACCTGCTGTATATTCATGTAACTGAGAAAATAGCACGTTTTGGGTTTTCATCTTTGTGAGAGGGAGAGGTAAAATGGAAATTACAAATCTGAGAGAACTTGTGACTTATGATTTTGTTACAGTTTTCTCACTGACTGAAACATTGTTTTGAACAGAACTGTGATTTTTCTGAATTTACTCAGTAGTAAACAAACAATTCTTCATCTTAGACAGACTTACGAGGTCTGTCCAAAAAGTAACGGACCTTTTTATTTTTTTCAAAAACTATATGGATTTGAATCACGTGTGATTGCATCAGCCAAGCTTGAACCTTCGTGCACATGCGTGAGTTTTTTCACACCTGTCGGTTGCGTCATTCGCCTGTGGGCAGGCTTTGAGTGAGCACTGGTCCACCCCCCTCGTCGGATTTTCATTGTCAGGGAAATGTCTAAATGATTTGGAGCTTTGCTGCATCAAATGTTTCCAGAAACTGTGAGAGACAGCTAGGTGGACACCATTCGCTAAATTCAGATGGCTTTCAGGGACGATTTTATGGGGATCACACAGATTGAGGAGTGTTACAGCCGATTTAAAGACTGCCCACAGCGGCTGAGAGCACGCCACGTTCCGAGCGGCGATCGACAGGCTCAAACGACCAGATCATTTCCAAACTGAACGCTGTGTTGATCTGGGACGTCATCTGACTACCACAGAAATGGCAGAAGACGTGGACATCAAGACTTTTTCGGCACATTCCACTGTTACAGGAGTTTTTGTCATGGAAAGAGGAGCGGAGGAATGCGCCACCGTGCCACGAATGGCGCGGCACAAAACCACAGGAATTCGCGCGTCGGGACGGAGCCGCATGGCGCAAAGCAACGACGTGATGAAGCCTCACAGGACATGTTCTGGCATGTCCAGCTAATCCACAATTTCTCAGATAGTCACACGACTGAAAAGCCACCGAAAGCCGTCTGAAAGCCATCCTGTGAGACCAACACGGAGGTGGTTTTGTGCCGCGCCATTCGTGGCACGGTGGCGCATTCCTCCGCTCCTCTTTCCATGACAAAAACTCCTGTAACAGTGGAATGTGCCAAAAAAGTCTTGATGTCCACATCTTCTGCCATTTCTGTGGTAGTCAGACGACATCCCAGATCAACACAGCGTTCAGTTTGGAAATGATCTGGTCGTTTCACCCTGTCAAACGCAGCTCGGAACGCGGCGTGCCTTCCGCCATTGTGTGCCATCTTTAAACCGGCTGTAACACTCCTCAATCTGTGTGATCCCCATAAAATCATCCCTGAAACCATCTGAATCTTCCGAATGGTGTCCACCTGGCTGTCTCTCACAGTTTCTGGAAAAATTTTGATGCAGCAAGCTCCAAATCATTCAGACATTTCCCTGACAATAAAAAACTGAAGAGGGGGCTGGACCACTCCTCCCACAAGGCGTGCTCACAGGTGAATGACGCAACCAACAGCCGAGAAAAAACTCAGGCATGCGAAGGTTCAAGCTTGGCTGATGCAATCACACGTGATTCAAATCCATATAGTTTTTGAAAAAAATAAAAGGTCCGTTACTTTTGGACAGACCCTCGTATATTGGACAAGCGTGTCCGTCAGAGGATTTTTGTTAATTTTTATTGCTCAATCATCAAAAGTCTTAACATTAACAGTATTAACACTCTTTTATCTGTTGGTTTAATGTGTTTTCTGTTGAGGACCAGAACAGCTTGTATGACATCACTAAGGTCTGCTCCCAGATCACTGGCGTCAGGCACAGACACATGTATTCCTCTGGGAGAAACGGTGAAAGAGAATATTATCAGACACCCAGATCATGTTTTGTCTTCTGAATGCAAGGAGATGCCTTCAGGCCACTGCTATATTTACCAGGCAGTTCTGCATGTTGATTTGGCACAAGGTTTATGTCAGATGCCCTTCCTGGACACAACTCTGTATTACAATGGAGAATGGACAGGGGTGGGTTGAACCAGGAACCTTCTGCACTGGGGATAAGCCACCACCCCAGCTTCAGTCTTACAGTAGATATTTAACATGATCTGTTCTTTTTTATCTTGCTGTCGTATTGACCTCCATTTTTTCATTTTATTTTCTATACCCGCTTACACCCATCAAGGGGTAACAGGGGTGGTGGGGGCTATCCCAGCAAGTCACAGGGCATGAGGGGGGTTCACCCTGGGCAGGACACCAGTCTGTCACAGGGACCACATACAGACAAACAAACACACAGCCACAGTCAGTCAGTTTACAGTCTCCAGTCCACCTAAGCTGCATGTCATTGGATGCAGGAGGAAGCCGGAGAACCCATAGAGAACCCACACAGACACGGGAGAACACGCAAACTTCACACAGGAAGAACACCGGTGAAGGGACTTCTGGTGATGTGGGCCGAGTGGCAGCGTTCGAGTGAGCTCCAAAATATCCTGACGTGGGGGGGGGGATATACAGTGGGGAAAATAAGTTATTTGACCCCTGTCAGTTTTGCAGGTTTTCCCACCTACAAAGAATGGAGAGGTCTGTAATTTTTATCGTAGGTTTACTTCAACTATGAGAGACAGAATCTAAAAAAAAAATCCAGAATCACAATGTATGATTTTTAAATAATTATCTGTACGTTACTGCTAGCAAATAAGTACACTCAATAAAAATGAACTCAAAGATCTAAAACTTTTTCCACATACACAATATCACCATTTCCCTCAAATATGTTCACAAACCAGTCTAAATCTGTGATTAGTGAGCACTTCTCCTTTGCTGAGATAATCCATCCCACCTCACAGGTGTGCCATATCAAGATGCTGATTAGACAGCATGATTATGTGCACAGGTGTGCCTTAGACTGCCCACAATAAAGGCCACTCTGAAAGGTGCAGTTTTATCACACAGCACAATGCCACAGATGTTGCAAGATTTGAGGGAGCGTGCAATTGGCATGCTGACAGCAGGAATGTCAACCAGAGCTGTTGCTCGTGTATTGAATGTTCATTTCCTACCATAAGCCGTCTCCAAAGGCGTTTCAGAGGAATTTGGCAGTACATCCAACCAGCCTCACAACCGCAGACCACGTGTCACCACACCAGTCCAGGACCTCCACAATCCAGCATGTTCACCTCCAAGATCGTCTGAACCAGCCACTCGGACAGCTGCTGGAACAATCGGTTTGCATAACCAAGACATTTCTGCACAAACTGTCAGAACCGTCTCAGGGAAGCTCATCTGCATGCTCGTCGTCCTCATCAGGGTCTCGACCTGACACCAGTTCGTCGTCGTAAACCGACTTGAGTGGGCAAATGCTCCATTCGCTGGCGTTTGGCACGTTGGAGAGGTGTTTCTCTTCACGGATGAATCCCCGGTGCACACTGTCCAGGGCAGATGGCAGACAGCGTGTGTGGCGTTGTGTGGGTGAGCGGTTTTCTGATGTCAATGTTGTGGATCGAGTGGCCCATGTGGCGGTGGGGGTTATGGTATGGGCAGGCGTCTGTTATGGGATGAAGAACACAGGTGCATTTTATTGATGGCATTTTGAATGCACCAGAGATACCGTGACGAGATCCTGAGGCCCATTGTTGTGCCATACATCCAGAACATCACCTCATGTTGCAGCAGGATAATGCACAAACCCATGTTGCAAGGAGCTGTACACAATTCTTGGAAGCTGAAAATGTCCAGTTCTTGCATGGCCGGCATACTCATCGGACATGTCACCCATTGAGCATGTTTTGGGATGCTCTGGACCGGCGTATAACGACAGCGTGTACCAGTTCCTGCCAATATCCAGCACTGTTGCACAGCCATTGAAGAGGAGTGGACCAACATTCCACAGGCCACAATTGACAACCTGATCAACTCTATGCAAAGGAGATGTGTTGCACTGCATGAGGCAATTCTACAGCTAGCCAGGCCCCTGTAGTCGGTGCGGACCAAGGTAGCTTAGCCGCCGTTAGTTACCCCCTGGCAGATCCCGAGCAGCCGGGAAAGCAGGCTGACTGGGTGACTGTGAGGAGGAAGCGTAGCCCTAAACAGAAGCCCGTGTACACCGCCAACCCGTTCACATCTCTAACCGTTTTTCCCCACTCGGTGACACACCCGCCGAGGATCAAACTCTGGTTATTGGCGACTCTGTTTTGCGAAATGTGAAGTTAGCGACACCAGCAACCATAGTCAATTGTCTTCCGGGGGCCAGAGCAGGCGACATTGAAGGAAATTTGAAACTGCTGGCTAAGGCTAAGCGTAAATTTGGTAAGATTGTAATTCACGTCGGCAGTAATGACACCCGGTTACGCCAATCGGAGGTCACTAAAATTAACATTAAATCGGTGTGTAACTTTGCAAAAACAATGTCGGACTCTGTAGTTTTCTCTGGGCCCCTCCCCAATCAGACCGGGAGTGACATGTTTAGCCGCATGTTCTCCTTGAATTGCTGGCTGTCTGAGTGGTGTCCAAAAAATGAGGTGGGCTTCATAGATAATTGGCAAAGCTTCTGGGGAAAACCTGGTCTTGTTAGGAGAGACGGCATCCATCCCACTTTGGATGGAGCAGCTCTCATTTCTAGAAATTTGGCCAATTTTCTTAAATCCTCCAAACCGTGACTATCCAGGGTTGGGACCAGGAAGCAGAGTTGTAGTCTTACACACCTCTCTGCAGCTTCTCTCCCCTGCCATCCCCTCATTACCCCATCCCCGTAGAGACGGTGCCTGCTCCCAGACTACCAATAACCAGCAAAAATCTATTTAAGCATAAAAATTCAAAAAGAAAAAATAATATAGCACCTTCAACTGCACCACAGACTAAAACAGTTAAATGTGGTCTATTAAACATTAGGTCTCTCTCTTCTAAGTCCCTGTTGGTAAATGATATAATAATTGATCAACATATTGATTTATTCTGCCTTACAGAAACCTGGTTACAGCAGGATGAATATGTTAGTTTAAATGAGTCAACACCCCGAGTCACACTAACTGTCAGAATGCTCCTAGCACGGGCCGGGGTGGAGGATTAGCAGCAATCTTCCATTCCAGCTTATTAATTAATCAAAAACCCAGACAGAGCTTTAATTCATTTGAAAGCTTGACTCTTAGTCTTGTCCATCCAAATTGGAAGTCCCAAAAACCAGTTTTATTTGTTATTATCTATCGTCCACCTGGTCGTTACTGTGAGTTTCTCTGTGAATTTTCAGACCTTTTGTCTGACTTAGTGCTTAGCTCAGATAAGATAATTATAGTGGGCGATTTTAACATCCACACAGATGCTGAGAATGACAGCCTCAACACTGCATTTAATCTATTATTAGACTCTATTGGCTTTGCTCAAAAAGTAAATGAGTCCACCCACCACTTTATCATATCTTAGATCTTGTTCTGACTTATGGTATGGAAATAGAAGACTTAACAGTATTCCCTGAAAACTCCCTTCTGTCTGATCATTTCTTAAAACATTTACATTTACTCTGATGGACTACCCAGCAGTGGGGAATAAGTTTCATTACACTAGAAGTCTTTCAGAAAGCGCTGTAACTAGGTTTAAGGATATGATTCCTTCTTTATGTTCTCTAATGCCATATACCAAAACAGTGCAGAGTAGCTACCTAAACTCTGTAAGTGAGATAGAGTATCTCGTCAATAGTTTTACATCCTCATTGAAGACAACTTTGGATGCTGTAGCTCCTCTAAAAAAGAGAGCTTTAAATCAGAAGTGCCTGACTCCGTGGTATAACTCACAAACTCGTAGCTTAAAGCAGATAACCCGTAAGTTGGAGAGGAAATGGCGTCTCACTAATTTAGAAGATCTTCACTTAGCCTGGAAAAAGAGTCTGTTGCTCTAAAAAAGCCCTCCGTAAAGCTAGGACATCTTTCTACTCATCACTAATTGAAGAAAATAAGAACAACCCCAGGTTTCTTTTCAGCACTGTAGCCAGGCTGACAAAGAGTCAGAGCTCTATTGAGCTGAGTATTCCATTAACTTTAACTAGTAATGACTTCATGACTTTCTTTGCTAACAAAATTTTAACTATTAGAGAAAAAATTACTCAAGCCATCCCAAAGACGTATCGTTATCTTTGGCTGCTTTCAGTGATGCCGGTATTTGGTTAGACTCTTTCTCTCGATTGTTCTGTCGAGTTATTTTCATTAGTTACTTCATCCAAACCATCAACATGTTTAATAGACCCCATTCCTACCAGGCTGCTCAAGGAAGCCCTACCATTATTTAATGCTTCGATCTTAAATATGATCAATCTATCTTTGTTAGTTGGCTATGTACCACAGGCTTTTAAGGTGGCAGTAATTAAACCATTACTTAAAAAGCCATCACTTGACCCAGCTATCTTAGCTAATTATAGGCCACTCTCCAACCTTCCTTTTCTCTCAAAAATTCTTGAAAGGGTAGTTGTAAAACAGCTAACTGATCATCTGCAGAGGAATGGTCTATTTGAAGAGTTTCAGTCAGGTTTTAGAATTCATCATAGTACAGAAATAGCATTAGTGAAGGTTACAAATGATCTTCTTATGGCCTCGGACAGTGGACTCATCTCTGTGCTTGTTCTGTTAGACCTCAGTGCTGCTTTTGATACTGTTGACCATAAAATTTTATTACAGAGATTAGAGCATGCCATAGGTATTAAAGGCACTGCGCTGCGGTGGTTGAATCATATTTGTCTAATAGATTACAATTTGTTCATGTAAATGGGAATCTTCTTCACAGACTAAAGTTAATTATGGAGTTCCACAAGGTTCTGTGCTAGGACCAATTTTATTCACTTTATACATGCTTCCCTTAGGCAGTATTATTAGACGGTATTGCTTAAATTTTCATTGTTACGCAGATGATACCCAGCTTTATCTATCCATGAAGCCAGAGGACACACACCAATTAGCTAAACTGCAGGATTGTCTTACAGACATAAAGACATGGATGACCTCTAATTCTTGCTTTTAAACTCAGATAAAACTGAAGTTATTGTACTTGGCCCCACAAATCTTAGAAACATGGTGTCTAACCAGATCCTTACTCTGGATGGCATTACCCTGACCTCTAGTAATACTGTGAGAAATCTTGGAGTCATTTTTGATCAGGATATGTCATTCAAAGCGCATATTAAACAAATATGTAGGACTGCTTTTTGCATTTACGCAATATCTCTAAAATTAGAAAGGTCTTGTCTCAGAGTGATGCTGAAAAATTAATTCATGCATTTATTTCCTCTAGGCTGGACTATTGTAATTCATTATTATCAGGTTGTCCTAAAAGTTCCCTAAAAAGCCTTCAGTTAATTCAAAATGCTGCAGCTAGAGTACTGACGGGGACTAGAAGGAGAGAGCATATCTCACCCATATTGGCCTCTCTTCATTGGCTTCCTGTTAATTCTAGAATAGAATTTAAAATCTTCTTCTTACTTATAAGGTTTTGAATAATCAGGTCCCATCTTATCTTAGGGACCTCGTAGTACCATATCACCCCAATAGAGCGCTTCGCTCTCAGACTGCAGGCTTACTTGTAGTTCCTAGGGTTTGTAAGAGTAGAATGGGAGGCAGAGCCTTCAGCTTTCAGGCTCCTCTCCTGTGGAACCAGCTCCCAATTCAGATCAGGGAGACAGACACCCTCTCTACTTTAAGATTAGGCTTAAAACTTTCCTTTTTGCTAAAGCTTATAGTTAGGGCTGGATCAGGTGACCCTGAACCATCCCTTAGTTATGCTGATATAGACGTAGAGCTGGGGGGTTCCCATGATGCACTGTTTCTTTCTCTTTTTGCTCTGTATGCACCACTCTGCATTTAATCATTAGTGATCGATCTCTGCTCCCCTCCACAGCATGTCTTTTTCCTTGTTCTCTCCCTCAGCCCCAACCAGTCCCAGCAGACTGCCCCTCCCTGAGCCTGGTTCTGCTGGAGGTTTCTTCCTGTTAAAGGGAGTTTTTTCCTTCCCACTGTAGCCAAGTGCTTGCTCACAGGGGGTCGTTTTGACCGTTGGGGTTTTACATAATTATTGTATGGCCTTGCCTTACAATATAAAGCGCCTTGGGGCAACTGTTTGTTGTGATTTGGCGCTATATAAAAAAATTGATTGATTGATTGAAATGGTGGTCACACCAGATACTGACTGGTATCCCCCCCAATAAAACAAAACTGCACTTTGATTGATTGAAATGGTGGTCACACCAGATACTGACTGGTATCCCCCCCCCCAATAAAACAAAACTGCACTTTTCAGAGTGGCCTTTTATTGTGGGCAGTCTAAGGCACACCTGTGCACTAATCATGGTGTCTAATCAGCATCTTGGTATAGCACACCTGTGAGGTGGGATGGATTATCTCAGCAAAGGAGAAGTGCTCACTATCACAGATTTAGACTGGTTTGTGAACAATATTTGAGGGAAATGGTGATATTGTGTATGTGGAAAAAGTTTTAGATCTTTGAGTTCATCTCATACAAAACAGGAGCAAAACCAAAAGTGTTGCGTTTATATTTTTGTTGAGTATATTTGAACACCTATGAAAATCAATGTTAATATTTGGTACAGTAGCCTTTGTTTGCAATTACAGAGGTCAAACGTTTCCTGTAGTTTTTCACCAGGTTTTCACACACTGCAGCAGGGATTTTGGTCCACCTATATACAGATCTTCTGTAGATCTTTCAGGTTTGGAGTTTCAGCTCCATCCAAAGATTTTCTATTGAGTTCAGGTCTGGAGACTGGCCAGGCCACTCCAGGACCCTGAAATGCTTCTTACGGAGCCCCTCCTTAGTTGCTCTGGCTGTGTGTTTGGGGTCATTGTCATGCTGGAAAACCCAGCCATGACCCATCTTCAATGCGCTTACTGAGGGAAGGAGGTTGTTTGCCAAAATCTATCAATACATGACCCCATTCATCCTCCCTTCAATACAGTGCAGTCGTCTTGTCCCCTTTGCAGAAGAGCACCCCCAGAGTATGATGTTTCCACCCCCATGTTTTCACGTAACATAGTTAAGTGGAGTTGATGCCAAAAAGCTCTATTCTGGTCTCATCTGACCACATGACCTTCTCCCATGCCTCCTCTGGATCATCCAGATGGTCACTGGTGAACTTCAAACGGGCCTGGACATGTACTGGCTTGAGCAGGGGGACCTTGCTGCCCTGCAGGATTTTAAACCATGACAGCATCATGTATTACTAATGTAATCTTTGTGACTGTGGTCCCAGCTCTCTTCAGGTCATTGACCAGGTCCTCCTGTGTGGTTCTGAGCTTTCTCAGAATCATCCTTACCCCACAAAGTGAGATCTTGCATGGAATCCCAGACCGAGGGAGATTGACAGTCATCTTGTGTTTCTTCCACTTTCTAATAAATAATCATAACAGTTGTTGTCTTCTACCAAGCTGCTTGCCTGTTGTCCTGTAGTCCATCCCAGCCTTGTGCAGGTCTACAGTTTTGTCCCTGGTGTCCTTAGACAGCTCTTTGGTCTTGGCTATGGTGGACAGGTTGGAGTGTGATTGATTGAGTGTGTGAACAGGTGTCTTTATACAGGTAACAAGTTCAAACAGGTGTAATTAATACAGGTAAAGAGTGCAGAATAAGAGGGCTTCTTAAAGAAAAATTAACAGGTCTGTGTGAGACAGAATTCTTACTGGTTGGTAGGGGTTCAAATACTTATTCATGCAATAAAATACAAATTAATTATTTAAAAATTTTTCTGGATTTTTTTTTTTAGATTCTGTCTCTCACAGTTGAAGTATACCTATGATAAAAAATTACAGATCTGTCCATTCTTTGTAGGTGGGAAAACCAGCAAAACTGACAGGGGGTCGAGTACTTATTTTCTCCACTGTATCTGATACAGCTCATACTGGCTCAAAAAACAGTTAGTAGTTTATATGATGTCTTTAGAGCATTTCTGGGGCAAAACGTCAGACAAAATGCCTGCTAAATCTGCTAAGAAGCTCCAGGACAAGAACACCACCCTAGCAAAACACAAGATGTGGCACCAAAACAACAGCGACTGATCAATTAGACCCAGCGATGTCCAAGGCCACGGCCACAATATCATCAAATATGTCTTAGACGTGGTAGCCAAGTTTGACTCCTTCCTAGGTGAAACTGGAAACATGGTGAATGAACTGCGAGACATGACCAAGTGTGTGGACGGAGCTGAACAACGTATTTCAGCAGTGGAGGACACAAATGTTGAGATGGAGCAGTGCGTTTCACACCTGGAAGAAAAAATGGACTGCATTTATATAGCGCTTTACACATCAATGACTCACATTTACCCCGATGTTGAGCTGCTGCCATGCAAGGAACGTACTACACACCGGGAGCAACTAGGGGATTAAGGACCTTGCCCAGGGCCCTTAGTGATTTTCCTGTCAGGCTGGGATTTGAACTGAGGATCCTCTGGTCTCAAGTCCAACGCTTTAACCAGTAGGCCATCACCTCCCCTACAAAGAAACCATGGCCTCGCTGCAAGAGCATCTGGATGACCAGAAAGACACTCCTGCAGCGAAGCCACGTTTTCTTTGTGTTGGCATGAGCCAGCACAGATATCAGGGCTGAGGCAAAAGCACCTGGTCAAAAATACAAAGCAGGTTCAAGGTACACGCAAGACAAAACAGGACCGAATCAAGAGCTGGAATGTACGATCCTTAGTGGGGATTTAACCCTTTCTGTACCAGCACTGATTGACACAGGGTCAGAAGGGAATCTACTGGACAGTAGATGGGCTAAGAGGTAGGGCTCCCTCTGGTGGCCGTTCCTTCACCATTGAAGGTGTGGGCACTAGATGGCCTCTCCTCCCAGAAATCACACACCGACACAGCCTTTAACCTT
Organism: Thalassophryne amazonica; assembly: GCF_902500255.1. Taxonomy (NCBI): domain Eukaryota; kingdom Metazoa; phylum Chordata; class Actinopteri; order Batrachoidiformes; family Batrachoididae; genus Thalassophryne; species Thalassophryne amazonica. The sequence goes on from NC_047113.1 coordinate 108,398,977, forward strand.
GGTTGTCTCTGGTAATCACAGGGAAGAGATTGTGTTTTATGTGACCTTCTACCTCCAGGATTATTTTGGGTTTTCCATGGATGGTTAAGCACAATCCCCGGATCGATTGGCCATCTGGGGTTGTGGCTCAATGGAGCGAAACCTGCCACCGGGAGTGTTTAAGATCCTCGGTACCACCCGGTGAGACTGTTAAAGAGGAGGTCCGAGTCCCCTCCAATCTTATGATGGTGCCGGCTGAGTATCATGATCTTGCTGACGTTTTCAGCAAAGATCTGGCACTCACGCTGCCCCGCACCGACCGTATGATTGTGCCATTGATTTGGTTCCAGGCGCTGAGTACCCATCCAGCAGGCTGTACAACCTCTCATGTCCTGAGCGCGAATCAATGGAGACCTACATCCGGGACTCTTTAGCTGCCGGGCTAATACGGAATTTTTCCTCCCCGTTGGGTGCAGGTTTCTTTTTTGTGGGCAAGGATGGCGGACTCCGTCCATGCATTGATTATAGAGGGCTGAACGAGATCACGGTTCGCAACCAATACCCGTTGCCTCTATTAGATTCAGTGTTCACGCCCCTGCATGGAGCCAAAATATTCACAAAATTGGATCTTCGTAATGCTTATCACCTGGTTCGAATACGGAAGGGGACGAATGGAAGACGGCATTTAACACCCCCTTAGGTCACTTTGAGTACCTGGTCATGCTGTTCGGCCTCACTAACGCCCCGCGACGTTCCAAGCATTGGTTAACGACGTCTTGCGGGACTTCCTGCACCGATTCATCTTCGTATATCTAGACGATATCCTCATCTTCTCCCCGGACACTGAGACCCATGTTAAGCATGTACGTCAGGTCCTGCAGCGGTTGTTGGAGAACGGCTGGTGAAGGGTGAGAAGTGCGACTTCCACCTCGCTTCTTTGTCCTTCCTGGGGTTCATTATCTCCTCCAACTCCGTCGCACCCGATCCGGCCAAGGTACCGGCGGTGAGAGATTGGCCCCAACCGGTAAGCCATAGGAAGCTGCAACAGTTCCTCGGTTTTGCCAATTTTTACAGGAGGTTCATAAAGGGCTATAGTCAGGTTGTTGGCCCCTTACAGCCCTGACCTCCACAAAAGTCCCCTTCAGCTGGCATTTAGGGAGTTGAAACACCGGTTTTCGACTGCACCAGTTCTGGTGCAGCCCGATCCTAACCACCAGTTCATTGTTGAAGTGGATGCCTCTGACTCAGGGATAGGAGCCGTGCTGTCCCAGAGCAGGGAGTCCGATAATGTTCTCCACCCATGTGCCTACTTTTCCCACAGGTTAACCCCGCAGAGCGGAACTATGATGTTGGCAATCGGGAACTCCTGGCAGTGAAAGAGGGCCTCGAGGAGTGGAGACATCTGTTGGAGGGAGCTGCGGTCCCATTTGTTGTTTTCACTGACCATCGGAACCTGGAATACATCCAGACCGCTAAGCGTCTGAACACCAGGCAAGCCCGTTGGTCACTGTTTTTCGGTCGTTTCAACTTCAGGATCACCTACCGCCCCGGGACCAAGAACCAGAAGTCTGATGCACTGTCCCGGGTGCACGAAGACGAAGTTGAAAAAAATTGTCGGAGCCACCGATACCATCTTGCCGGAGTCCACTGTCATCGCCACCCTCACGTGGGATGCTGAGGAGGTTGTCAGGGAGGCCCTGACTTGACATCCAGATCCAGGCGGTGGACCACCTAACAGGCTGTACGTCCCACCAGATGCTAGGACTGCGGTATTGGACTTCTGTCACGGTTCCAAGCTCTCCTGCCACCCGGGGGTGCAAAGAACCGTGGCAGTGGTCCGGCAGAGGTTCTGGTGAGCATCAGTCGAAGCCGACACCGGGATTACGTCCGGGCCTGCACCACATGTGCCAGGGGCAAGGCTGTTCATCAAATGGAAAGAGGACTCCTCCAGCCGTTCCGTGCCTCGTAGCCCCTGGTCCCACATAGGCCTGGACTTTGTCACGGGCCTCCCTGCATCCCAGGGCAAAACCACCATTCTGACGATAGTGGACTGGTTCTCCAAGGCGGCCCACTTCGTGGCCCTCCCGAAGCTCCCGACGGCCCAGGAGACTGCAGACCTCCTGGCCCACCACATTGTGCGTCTGCATGGTATCCCGACGGATATCATCTCAGATCGTGGTCCTCAGTTCTCCTCGCAAGTCTGGAGGAGTTTCTGTAGGGAACTGGGGGCCACCGCGAACCTGTCGTCCGGGTACCACCCCAGACCAACGGCCAAGCAAAGCAGGCTAATCAAGATCTGGAGCAGGCCTTGAGGTGTGTTACCTCCGCGCACCCGACGGCCTGGAGTCAACATCTGGCCTGGATCGAGTACGCCCATAATAGGCAAGTCTCGTCAGTGACTGGCCTCTCCCCCTTTGAAGTCTGTTTGGGGTACCAGCCCCCATTGTTTCCAGCCGTGGAGGGAGAGGTCGAGGTCCCCTCGGTCCAGGCCTATCTCAGGAGATGCCGTTGGGTGTGGAAGACAGCCCGCTCTGCTCTCCTGAAGGCCCGGCGCGGGTGAAGAGCCATGCAGATCGCCGACGAGCCCCGGCCCCAGCTTCCCAGCCCGGGCAGGAGGTTTGGCTTTCAACAAAAACATCCCTCTGCACACGGACTCACCCAAACTCACCGACCATTTCATTGGACACTTCCCCATCCTGAAGGTCATCAGTCCTGCCGCAGTGAAGCTCAAACTCCCCGCTTCACTGCGGATCCACCCTGTTTTTCACATGTTGAAGATAAAACCATACCACACCTCAGACCTCTGCACCCCCGGACCCGCACCGCCTCCTGCGCATCATCAACGGCGAGCCGGCCTGGACAGTGTGAAAGCTCCTCGATGTTCTTCGGAGGGGTCGGGGTTTCCAGTATCTGGTGGACTGGGAGGGTTACGGACCAGAGGAGCGCTCCTGGGTGAAGAGGAGCTTCATATTGGATCCCGCCCTCCTGGCTGAGTTCTACCAGCGTCACCCCGACAAGCCGGGTGGGGGGGTCCTGTTGTGTGGGCCGCCGAAGAGGAGGTACTGCTGGCCACCACCAGAGGGCACCCTGCTGTTGATGGGTTTCAGGCACCAGAGGGCGCAACCACCTGGTTGGATCACTAGGTGCACCGGAGCTGTCAGCTGTCATCCAATACTCATCATCATCCATAAAAGCCTGGGAGAGACACCATAACACTGCCGAGTTATCCATTACCCTACAGATAAACTTACTCAGCCGTTCTGTGCCGTACGTACACGTTTTTGCATCTGAGCTTTTGCAGTCGTTAACCTTTTGTACACTTGCAGCTTGTAGCTGAGTTTGTGGAAGTTGGAGGAGTTGGCGTCTCCACTCCTCACTTCAGACTTGATTAAGTGATACATAAGGCACTGCACGTACTCTGTGTTCCTGTGTTTGGAGGTGGAGGTTTTCCCCAGAAAGGAACTGTATTTTCTGCTGACTGTTTACTGGGTGTACACACGCCCACCTTAACCTGTGTTTGTTCCTGCCAGCAGTACCGGATCTGACAGCTGGAAGCGGTGGCCACCTGGGGACTCAGGACGTGGCGGCTCTGGTGTATTGCAGGTCTCCGTTGGCGGTGGAACCTAGTGGGTCCCGGCTCTCTCTGGATAGGCGTCTCCTACCCTTGGGCCTGCCCACGCGTCACTGTGTTTTGGGATTGACAGACTAAAAGCATGTTTGGTCGTTTGTGCACATTTGCAGAATAAACTGTTATTTATTCGGACATCCTATTGGCCATTCATTCACACCCCCTGGCGTGGGTCCGTGTACTTCACTTTCCCAACACTGTGTGAACTTGATGATTCATACAAACATCCAGTGATGGCAAACAGGGAAATAATATGTCAGCCTTCTCACTGTGTTCTTCTCAAAAGTACCACGTTCAGTATGAGGAAGTTTTCCAACAGACTTTATATCACCAACAAAACGAAGCACAAACAAACGGTTAAAAAATAAATAAAGAAAGAAAGAACCCGACCGGAGGCTGTGACCGACGCGATAGGAGCCGTTTTCAGCTCTGTCTTGTCAAAAGCACCACGTATGATACGAAACAAGTTCAAGTAAATTTAAATATATGACAAACCGAAAAAGAGGCGAGCTGAAGAAAACTTTTAGAGGACTGACAGAGCAACGTGAGGCAGAATCCAGCCAAGCACAGAGAGAGATCCTGTCTATCTGTGTGTGTGAGAAGCTGCAGTGTGACGTGTCTGTGTTGGGAGGGGTGGGCGCTGTGTGTGACTGGCCAATCACAGAGCGTGAAGGCAGTCAGTTAGCCAATGAGAATTTTTCTTCAGCACGAGCACAGATATTGATGAGTTTTATTCGGATCATACTCATGCTCGTCAAAAAAGCGTTATCCGTACCAGATACTCGTCTGAAAGGAGTATCCGGCTCAACCCTAGTTTTGTTATGCTGTGTGAAGTGCCTTGAGGAGATCTCATTGCAAATTGGCGCTATATAATTAATAAATTTGAAATTTGAATTTTGGATGCACTGTATTGCTTTCTTTGAAACAACTGCACCTATACTAATCCCACATCTTTCTAAAACTCTCCACAAGTGGTCCTTGACTCTTGGACAACTCTTCTGATAATTCCTGTCACTGCTCTGTCAGGAATCTTGTGAGGATCACCTGGTGATGGCTGGTTTATGGTGAAATTATGTTCTTTCCACTTCCGGATTATGGCCCCATCACTGCTCACTGGAACATTCAGAAGTTTAGAAATCCTTCTGTAACCAGTGCCATCAGTATGTTTTGCAACAGTAAGGTTGTGAAGATTTCGAGAGAGCTCTTTGTGTTTACGCATCATGACACCTTGGTAATCCAACACCTTTTTTATAAGCCATCATTTGGGACTAAACCAGCCGATATTAATTTGCACTGATAAGGAGCAGGACTGCTTTCTTATCATTGATAGATTTCAGCTGGTGTCTTGGCTTTCCATGACTTTTGCACCTCACTTTCTTCAGGTGTTCAATACTTTACACTGTGTCATTTGACATAACTTAATTTCTGTACATATTTGTTTTGGTTTCATTGAATGTGTGGATTATGTGGGTTGTTACTGACATCTGGTGAAAACTTCATGTCAATAGCACCTTTAGAAATATACTGACTGTGAAAAATGGTGACGTGTTCAATACTTATTTTACCTGCTGTATATTCATGTAACTGAGAAAATAGCACGTTTTGGGTTTTCATCTTTGTGAGAGGGAGAGGTAAAATGGAAATTACAAATCTGAGAGAACTTGTGACTTATGATTTTGTTACAGTTTTCTCACTGACTGAAACATTGTTTTGAACAGAACTGTGATTTTTCTGAATTTACTCAGTAGTAAACAAACAATTCTTCATCTTAGACAGACTTACGAGGTCTGTCCAAAAAGTAACGGACCTTTTTATTTTTTTCAAAAACTATATGGATTTGAATCACGTGTGATTGCATCAGCCAAGCTTGAACCTTCGTGCACATGCGTGAGTTTTTTCACACCTGTCGGTTGCGTCATTCGCCTGTGGGCAGGCTTTGAGTGAGCACTGGTCCACCCCCTCGTCAGGTTTTCATTGTCAGGGAAATGTCTGAATGATTTGGAGCTTTGCTGCATCAAATTTTTCCAGAAACTGTGAGAGACAGCCAGGTGGACACCATTCGCTAAATTCAGATGGCTTTCAGGGACGATTTTATGGGGATCACACAGATTGAGGAGTGTTACAGCCGGTTTAAAGACCGCCCACAGCGGCTGAGAGCACGCCGCGTTCCGAGCGGCGATCGACAGGCTCAAACGACCAGATCATTTCCAAACTGAACGCTGTGTTGATCCGGGACGTCGTCTGACTACCACAGAAATGGCAGAAGACGTGGACATCAAGACTTTTTCGGCACATTCCACTGTTACAGGAGTTTTTGTCATGGAAAGAGGAGCGGAGGAATGCGCCACCGTGCCGCGAATGGCGCGGGACAAAACCACAGGAATTCGCGCGTCGGGACGGAGCCGCATGGCGCAAAGCAACGCGTGATGAAGCCTCACAGGACATGTTCTGGCATGTCCAGCTAATCCACAATTTCTCATAGTCACACGACTGAAAAGCCACCGAAAGCCGTCTGAAAGCCATCCTGTGAGACCAACACGGAGGTGGTTTTGTGCCGCGCCATTCGGGCACGGTGGCGCATTCCTCCGCTCCTCTTTCCATGACAAAAACTCCTGTAACAGTGGAATGTGCCAAAAAGTCTTGATGTCCACGTCTTCTGCCATTTCTGTGGTAGTCAGACGATCCCGATCAACACAGCGTTCAGTTTGGAAATGATCTGGTCGTTTCACCCTGTCAAACGCAGCTCGGAACGCGGCGTGCCTTCCGCCATGTGTGCCATCTTTAAACCGGCTGTAACACTCCTCAATCTGTGTGATCCCCATAAAATCATCCCTGAAACCATCTGAATCTTCCGAATGGTGTCCACCTGGCTGTCTCTCACAGTTTCTGGAAAAATTTGATGCAGCAAAGCTCCAAATCATTCAGACATTTCCCTGACAATAAAAAACTGAAGAGGGGGCTGGACCACTCCTCCCACAAGGCGTGCTCACAGGTGAATGACGCAACCACAGCGAGAAAAAACTCAGGCATGCGAAGGTTCAAGCTTGGCTGATGCAATCACACGTGATTCAAATCCATATAGTTTTTGAAAAAAATAAAAAGGTCCGTTACTTTTTGGACAGACCTCGTATATTGGACAAGCGTGTCCGTCAGAGGATTTTTGTTAATTTTTATTGCTCAATCATCAAAAGTCTTAACATTAACAGTATTAACACTCTTTTATCTGTTGGTTTAATGTGTTTTCTGTTGAGGACCAGAACAGCTTGTATGACATCACTAAGGTCTGCTCCCAGATCACTGGCGTCAGGCACAGACACATGTATTCCCTCTGGGAGAAACAGGTGAAAGAGAATATTATCAGACACCCAGATCATGTTTTGTCTTCTGAATGCAAGGAGATGCCTTCAGGCCACTGCTATTATTTACCAGGCAGTTCTGCATGTTGATTTGGCACAAGGTTTATGTCAGATGCCCTTCCTGACACAACTCTGTATTACATGGAGAATGGACAGGGGTGGGTTGAACCAGGAACCTTCTGCACTGGGGATAAGCCACCACCCCAGCTTCAGTCTTACAGTAGATATTTAACATGATCTGTTCTTTTTTATCTTGCTGTTCGTATTGACCTCCATTTTTTCATTTTATTTTCTATACCCGCTTACACCCATCAAGGGTCACAGGGGGTGGGGGCTATCCCAGCAGTCACAGGGCATGAGGTGGGTTCACCCTGGGCAGGACACCAGTCTGTCACAGGGACACATACAGACAAACAAACACACAGCCACAGTCAGTCAGTTTACAGTCTCCAGTCCACCTAAGCTGCATGTCATTGGATGCAGGAGGAAGCCGGAGAACCCATAGAGAACCCACACAGACACGGGAGAACACGCAAACTTCACACAGGAAGAACACCGGTGAAGGGACTTCTGGTGATGTGGGCCGAGTGGCAGCGTTCGAGTGAGCTCCAAAATATCCTGACGTGGGGGGGGGGATATACAGTGGGGAAAATAAGTATTTGACCCCTGTCAGTTTTGCAGGTTTTCCCACCTACAAAGAATGGAGAGGTCTGTAATTTTTATCGTAGGTTTACTTCAACTATGAGAGACAGAATCTAAAAAAAAAATCCAGAAATCACAATGTATGATTTTTAAATAATTTATCTGTACGTTACTGCTGCAAATAAGTACACTCAATAAAAATGAACTCAAAGATCTAAAACTTTTTCCACATACACAATATCACCATTTCCCTCAAATATTGTTCACAAACCAGTCTAAATCTGTGATAGTGAGCACTTCTCCTTTGCTGAGATAATCCATCCCACCTCACAGGTGTGCCATATCAAGATGCTGATTAGACAGCATGATTAGTGCACAGGTGTGCCTTAGACTGCCCACAATAAAGGCCACTCTGAAAGGTGCAGTTTTATCACACAGCACAATGCCACAGATGTTGCAAGATTTGAGGGAGCGTGCAATTGGCATGCTGACAGCAGGAATGTCAACCAGAGCTGTTGCTCGTGTATTGAATGTTCATTTCTCTACCATAAGCCGTCTCCAAAGGCGTTTCAGAGAATTTGGCAGTACATCCAACCAGCCTCACAACCGCAGACCACGTGTCACCACACCAGTCCAGGACCTCCACATCCAGCATGTTCACCTCCAAGATCGTCTGAGACCAGCCACTCGGACAGCTGCTGGAACAATCGGTTTGCATAACCAAAGAATTTCTGCACAAACTGTCAGAAACCGTCTCAGGGAAGCTCATCTGCATGCTCGTCGTCCTCATCAGGGTCTCGACCTGACACCAGTTCGTCGTCGTAACCGACTTGAGTGGGCAAATGCTCACATTCGCTGGCGTTTGGCACGTTGGAGAGGTGTTCTCTTCACGGATGAATCCCGGTTCACACTGTTCAGGGCAGATGGCAGACAGCGTGTGTGGCGTTGTGTGGGTGAGCGGTTTTCTGATGTCAATGTTGTGGATCGAGTGGCCCATGGTGGCGGTGGGGTTATGGTATGGGCAGGCGTCTGTTATGGATGAAGAACACAGGTGCATTTTATTGATGGCATTTTGAATGCACAGAGATACCGTGACGAGATCCTGAGGCCCATTGTTGTGCCATACATCCAAGAACATCACCTCATGTTGCAGCAGGATAATGCACAAACCCATGTTGCAAGGAGCTGTACACAATTCTTGGAAGCTGAAAATGTCCCAGTTCTTGCATGGCCGGCATACTCATCGGACATGTCACCCATTGAGCATGTTTGGGATGCTCTGGACCGGCGTATACGACAGCGTGTACCAGTTCCTGCCAATATCCAGCAACTTTGCACAGCCATTGAAGAGGAGTGGACCAACATTCCACAGGCCACAATTGACAACCTGATCAACTCTATGCAAAGGAGATGTGTTGCACTGCATGAGGCAATTCTACAGCTAGCCAGGCCCCTGTAGTCGGTGCGGACCAAGGTAGCTTAGCCGCCGTTAGTTACCCCCTGGCAGATCCCGAGCAGCCGGGAAAGCAGGCTGACTGGGTGACTGTGAGGAGGAAGCGTAGCCCTAAACAGAAGCCCCGTGTACACCGCCAACCCGTTCACATCTCTAACCGTTTTTCCCCACTCGGTGACACACCCGCCGAGGATCAAACTCTGGTTATTGGCGACTCTGTTTTGCGAAATGTGAAGTTAGCGACACCAGCAACCATAGTCAATTGTCTTCCGGGGGCCAGAGCAGGCGACATTGAAGGAAATTTGAAACTGCTGGCTAAGGCTAAGCGTAAATTTGGTAAGATTGTAATTCACGTCGGCAGTAATGACACCCTTACGCCAATCGGAGGTCACTAAAATTAACATTAAATCGGTGTGTAACTTTGCAAAAACAATGTCGGACTCTGTAGTTTTCTCTGGGCCCCTCCCCAATCAGACCGGGAGTGACATGTTTAGCCGCATGTTCTCCTTGAATTGCTGGCTGTCTGAGTGGTGTCCAAAAAATGAGGTGGGCTTCATAGATAATTGGCAAAGCTTCTGGGGAAAACCTGGTCTTGTTAGGAGAGACGGCATCCATCCCACTTTGGATGGAGCAGCTCTCATTTCTAGAAATTGGCCATTTTCTTAAATCCTCCAAACCGTGACTATCCAGGGTTGGGACCAGGAAGCAGAGTTGTAGTCTTACACACCTCTCTGCAGCTTCTCTCCCCTGCCATCCCCTCATTACCCCATCCCCGTAGAGACGGTGCCTGCTCCCAGACTACCAATAACCAGCAAAAATCTATTTAAGCATAAAAATTCAAAAAGAAAAAATAATAGCACCTTCAACTGCACCACAGACTAAAACAGTTAAATGTGGTCTATTAAACATTAGGTCTCTCTCTTCTAAGTCCCTGTTGGTAAATGATATAATAATTGATCAACATATTGATTTATTCTGCCTTACAGAAACCTGGTTACAGCAGGATGAATATGTTAGTTTAAATGAGTCAACACCCCGAGTCACACTAACTGTCAGAATGCTCCTAGCACGGGCCGGGGTGGAGGATTAGCAGCAATCTTCCATTCCAGCTTATTAATTAATCAAAAACCAGACAGAGCTTTAATTCATTTGAAAGCTTGACTCTTAGTCTTGTCCATCCAAATTGGAAGTCCCAAAAACCAGTTTATTTGTTATTATCTATCGTCCACCTGGTCGTTACTGTGAGTTTCTCTGTGAATTTTCAGACCTTTTGTCTGACTTAGTGCTTAGCTCAGATAAGATAATTATAGTGGGCGATTTTAACATCCACACAGATGCTGAGAATGACAGCCTCAACACTGCATTTAATCTATTATTAGACTCTATTGGCTTTGCTCAAAAAGTAAATGAGTCCACCCACCACTTTAATCATATCTTAGATCTTGTTCTGACTTATGGTATGGAAATAGAAGACTTAACAGTATTCCCTGAAAACTCCCTTCTGTCTGATCATTTCTTAATAACATTTACATTTACTCTGATGGACTACCCAGCAGTGGGGAATAAGTTTCATTACACTAGAAGTCTTTCAGAAAGCGCTGTAACTAGGTTTAAGGATATGATTCCTTCTTTATGTTCTCTAATGCCATATACCAAAACAGTGCAGAGTAGCTACCTAAACTCTGTAAGTGAGATAGAGTATCTCGTCAATAGTTTTACATCCTCATTGAAGACAACTTTGGATGCTGTAGCTCCTCTAAAAAAGAGAGCTTTAAATCAGAAGTGCTGACTCCGTGGTATAACTCACAAACTCGTAGCTTAAAGCAGATAACCCGTAAGTTGGAGAGGAAATGGCGTCTCACTAATTTAGAAGATCTTCACTTAGCCTGGAAAAAGAGTCTGTTGCTCTAGAAAAAGCCCTCCGTAAGCTAGGACATCTTCTACTCATCACTAATTGAAGAAAATAAGAACAACCCCAGGTTTCTTTTCAGCACTGTAGCCAGGCTGACAAAGAGTCAGAGCTCTATTGAGCTGAGTATTCCATTAACTTTAACTAGTAATGACTTCATGACTTTCTTTGCTAACAAAATTTTAACTATTAGGTGAAAAAATTACTCATAACCATCCCAAAGACGTATCGTTATCTTTGGCTGCTTTCAGTGATGCCGGTATTTGGTTAGACTCTTCTCTCCGATTGTTCTGTCTGAGTTATTTTCATATTTCGTTAACTTCATCCAAACCATCAACATGTTTAATAGACCCCATTCCTACCAGGCTGCTCAAGGAAGCCCTACCATTATTAATGCTTCGATCTTAAATATGATCAATCTATCTTTGTTAGTTGGCTATGTACCACAGGCTTTTAAGGTGGCAGTAATTAACCATTACTTAAAAGCCATCACTTGACCCAGCTATCTTTAGCTAATTATAGGCCACTCTCCAACCTTCCTTTTCTCTCAAAAATTCTTGAAAGGGTAGTGGTAAAACAGCTAACGATCATCTGCAGAGGAATGGTCTTATTTGAAGAGTTTCAGTCAGGTTTTAGAATCATCATAGTACAGAAATAGCATTAGTGAAGGTTACAAATGATCTTCTTATGGCCCTCGGACAGTGGACTCATCTCTGTGCTTGTTCTGTTAGACCTCAGTGCTGCTTTTGATACTGTTGACCATAAAATTTTATTACAGAGATTAGAGCATGCCATAGTATTAAAGGCACTGCGCTGCGGTGGTTTGAATCATATTGTCTAATAGATTATCAATTTGTTCATGTAAATGGGGAATCTTCTTCACAGACTAAAGTTAATTATGGAGTTCCACAAGGTTCTGTGCTAGGACCAATTTTATTCACTTTATACTGCTTCCCTTAGGCAGTATTATTAGACGGTATTGCTTAAATTTTCATTGTTACGCAGATGATACCCAGCTTTATCTATCCATGAAGCCAGAGGACACCACACCAATTAGCTAAACTGCAGGATTGTCTTACAGACATAAAGACATGGATGACTCTAATTTCTTGCTTTTTAAACTCAGATATAAACTGAAGTTATTGTACTTGGCCCCACAAATCTTAGAAACATGTGTCTAACCAGATCCTTACTCTGGATGGCATTACCCTGCCCTCTAGTAATCCTGTGAGAAATCTTGGAGTCATTTTTGATCAGGATATGTCATTCAAAGCGCATATTAAACAAATATGTAGGACTGCTTTTTTGCATTTACGCAATATCTCTAAAATTAGAAAGGTCTTGTCTCAGAGTGATGCTGAAAAATTAATTCATGCATTTATTTCCTCTAGGCTGGACTATTGTAATTCATTATTATCAGGTTGTCCTAAAAGTTCCCTAAAAAGCCTTCAGTTAATTCAAAATGCTGCAGCTAGAGTACTGACGGGGACTAGAAGGAGAGAGCATATCTCACCCATATTGGCCTCTCTTCATTGGCTTCCTGTTAATTCTAGAATAGAATTTAAAATCTTCTTCTTACTTATAGGTTTGAATAATCAGGTCCCATCTTATCTTAGGGACCTCGTAGTACCATATCACCCCAATAGAGCGCTTCGCTCTCAGACTGCAGGCTTACTTGTAGTTCCTAGGGTTTGTAAGAGTAGATGGGAGGCAGAGCCTTCAGCTTTCAGGCTCCTCTCCTGTGGAACCAGCTCCCAATTCAGATCAGGGAGACAGACACCCTCTCTACTTTTAAGATTAGGCTTAAAACTTTCCTTTTGCTAAAGCTTATAGTTAGGGCTGGATCAGGTGACCCTGAACCATCCCTTAGTTATGCTGCTATAGACGTAGACTGCTTGGGGGTTCCCATGATGCACTGTTTCTTTCTCTTTTTGCTCTGTATGCACCACTCTGCATTTAATCATTAGTGATCGATCTCTGCTCCCCTCCACAGCATGTCTTTTTCCTTGTTCTCTCCCTCAGCCCCAACCAGTCCCAGCAGAAGACTGCCCCTCCCTGAGCCTGGTTCTGCTTGAGGTTTTCTTCCTGTTAAAAGGGAGTTTTTTTCCTTCCCACTGTAGCCAAGTGCTTGCTCACAGGGGGTCGTTTTGACCGTTGGGGTTTTACATAATATTGTATGCCTTGCCTTACAATATAAAGCGCCTTGGGGCAACTGTTTGTTGTGATTGGCGCTATATAAAAAAATTGATTGATTGATTGAAATGGTGGTCACACCAGATACTGACTGGTATCCCCCCCAATAAAACAAACTGCACTTTGATTGATTGAAAATGGTGGTCACACCAGATACTGACTGGTATCCCCCCCCCAATAAAACAAACTGCACTTTTCAGAGGGCCTTTTATTGTGGCAGTCTAAGGCACACCTGTGCACTAATCATGGTGTCTAATCAGCATCTTGGTTATAGCACACCTGTGAGGTGGGATGGATTATCTCAGCAAAGGAGAAGTGCTCACTATCACAGATTTAGACTGGTTTGTGAACAATATTGAGGGAAATGGTGATATTGTGTATGTGGAAAAAGTTTTTAGATCTTGAGTTCATCTCATACAAAACAGGAGCAAAACCAAAAGTGTTGCGTTTATATTTTTGTTGAGTATATTTGAACACCTATGAAAATCAATGTTAATATTTGGTACAGTAGCCTTGTTTGCAATTACAGAGGTCAAACGTTTCCTGTAGTTTTTCACCAGGTTTTCACACACTGCAGCAGGGATTTTGGTCCACTCCTATATACAGATCTTCTGTAGATCTTTCAGGTTTGGAGTTTCAGCTCCATCCAAAGATTTTCTATTGAGTTCAGGTCTGGAGACTGGCCAGGCACTCCAGGACCCTGAAATGCTTCTTACGGAGCCCCTCCTTAGTTGCTCTGGCTGTGTGTTTGGGGTCATTGTCATGCTGGAAAACCAGCCATGACCCATCTTCAATGCGCTTACTGAGGGAAGGAGGTTGTTTGCCAAAATCTATCAATACATGACCCCATTCATCCTCCCTTCCATACAGTGCAGTCGTCTTGTCCCCCTTTGCAGAAGAGCACCCCCAGAGTATGATGTTTCCACCCCCATGTTTCACGTAACATAGTTAAGTGGAGTTGATGCCAAAAAGCTCTATTCTGGTCTCATCTGACCACATGACCTTCTCCCATGCCTCCTCTGGATCATCCAGATGGTCACTGGTGAACTTCAAACGGGCCTGGACATGTACTGGCTTGAGCAGGGGGACCTTGCTGCCCTGCAGGATTTTAAACCATGACAGCATCATGTATTACTAATGTAATCTTTGTGACTGTGGTCCCAGCTCTCTTCAGGTCATTGACCAGGTCCTCCTGTGTGGTTCTGAGCTTTCCTCGAATCATCTTTACCCCACAAGTGAGATCTTGCATGGAATCCCAGACCGAGGGAGATTGACAGTCATCTTGTGTTTCTTCCACTTTCTAATAAATAATCATAACAGTTGTTGTCTTCTACCAAGCTGCTTGCCTGTTGTCCTGTAGTCCATCCCAGCCTTGTGCAGGTCTACAGTTTTGTCCCTGGTGTCCTTAGACAGCTCTTTGGTCTTGGCTATGGTGGACAGGTTGGAGTGTGATTGATTGAGTGTGTGAACAGGTGTCTTTTATACAGGTAACAAGTTCAAACAGGTGTAATTAATACAGGTAAAGAGTGCAGAATAAGAGGGCTTCTTAAAGAAAAATTAACAGGTCTGTGTGAGACAGAATTCTTACTGGTTGGTAGGGGTTCAAATACTTATTTCATGCAATAAAATACAAATTAATTATTTAAAAATCTTTTTCTGGATTTTTTTTTTTTTAGATTCTGTCTCTCACAGTTGAAGTATACCTATGATAAAAAATTACAGATCTGTCCATTCTTTGTAGGTGGGAAAACCAGCAAAACTGACAGGGGGTCGAGTACTTATTTTCTCCACTGTATCTGATACAGCTCATACTGGCTCAAAAAACAGTTAGTAGTTTATATGATGTCTTTAGAGCATTTCTGGGGCAAAACGTCAGACAAAATGCCTGCTAAATCTGCTAAGAAGCTCCAGGACAAGAACACCACCCTAGCAAAACACAAGATGTGGCACCAAAACAACAGCGACTGATCAATTAGACCCAGCGATGTCCAAGGCCACGGCCACAATATCATCAAATATGTCTAGACGTGGTAGCCAAGTTTGACTCCTTCCTAGGTGAAACTGGAAACATGGTGAATGAACTGCGAGACATGACCAAGTGTGTGGACGGAGCTGAACAACGTATTTCAGCAGTGGAGGACACAAATGTTGAGATGGAGCAGTGCGTTTCACACCTGGAAGAAAAAATGGACTGCATTTATATAGCGCTTTACACATCAATGACTCACATTTACCCCGATGTTGAGCTGCTGCCATGCAAGGAACGTACTACACACCGGGAGCAACTAGGGGATTAAGGACCTTGCCCAGGGCCCTTAGTGATTTTCCTGTCAGGCTGGGATTTGAACTGAGGATCCTCTGGTCTCAAGTCCAACGCTTTAACCAGTAGGCCATCACCTCCCCTACAAAGAAACCATGGCCTCGCTGCAAGAGCATCTGGATGACCAGAAAGACACTCCTGCAGCGAAGCCACGTTTTCTTTGTGTTGGCATGAGCCAGCACAGATATCAGGGCTGAGGCAAAAGCACCTGGTCAAAAATACAAAGCAGGTTCAAGGTACACGCAAGACAAAACAGGACCGAATCAAGAGCTGGAATGTGTATGGAGACAACAAACTGGCAAAGCACTGGTGGCTGGGAGGAGCTTAAATAGGCAGGTGTTAACAAGGTGCACATGCAAGTGAACAATCTAGAAAGGGGGCGTGGGCGGAGGACAAAGGTTGTGCGTGGTGCAAGATAGTGAGGAAGGAATACACGCGAACAGGTGCAAAGAGCAAGAGTGGATGGAAACACTAAGCAGAAAGAGTCACAGTGAGAGATGAAGACACAAGAGCAGGTGCAGAGGCATGGAGTGAAAACACGAACAAAAGGAGTGAGGAAAAAAATCGAGAACAAAGATTAACACAGAACCAAGGGCAGAATACAATACTAATATGAACAGGACTGAGCAGAGCATGAACCTAAGAACTGGAAAGAGAACCATAAGAAAATAAACACTAAGACAAAACTAAACTGGAACTGACTAAGAAAACAAAGTGGCAAAACAAGCTCTAAGTCAAACAGAGACCAAGTGATAAACAAAACCCGACATTAAAGCACAACAGATATCAGAAATGAGAACAGCAAAATGAACAAATGATAACTAAATGATAAACAATGAAAGCACAGACTGACTGAGCAAAACAAGAACGGAACTGAACCATGGCCAAAGTATGAAAGGTAACAAAGTAACAAAGCAAACTAGAACAGAGAATAAACAGGTGACAAAAATAAAACAACTAATAAATCAAAGCTGGGGCAGACGGTGAGTAAAAGGAAGGCGTAAGTAAGTACACTTTAATAGTAAAAATTTCAATTTCCCTACTCCTCCGGAATTTGACCCTGGCAGGGCAACATATGAATTTCGAAAAGTTTGAATCACTGAAATATATGGAAAATTTCCACCAGACGGACAATGAATCTTTGATATCTGGATGATGGCTGATGATGACCCATAACCAGTTTTTCAAATCACACACTTCTAGATGGGCTGTGTTGCCTCACAGTTGAGCATTTTTACCATGCTCCAGTTCATTTAAAATTATACATGGGGAGGCACAACAATGTTCGAAAGATGGTGATTTAATACACATTTGATAAATGACCCACATTTTATTTCTTATTTCTAAACTGAGCTCCAGATATTTTCTATTAGAAATAATACAGCGGAGATATCCCCGTCTATTTTCTGGGAGACATGTAAGGCATACTCACATGGTTTCATCATTTCCTATGAAAAAAGCAAAAAGCGGAAGTGTCTAGAGAAACACATTGGAAACCAGAACTACAACTCTCTGTGAACGTGCAAATAATCAGAACCCAACTGAGGTTAACCCACAGCTCGCTCCAGCGTCCCTGTACAAGAAATAATGACATCAAATTGCTTATTCTATTTGTAAAGGACGGCTCCCAGCCTTTGCACAGCAATTTTAAGCTTCTTCCCTCTGGACGGAGGTTTTTAGTCCTGAGGTGTAGAACAAAGCGGAACAGAAACAGCTTTGTTCCCGCTGCTATCGTTGAACTGAATAAGCAGTAGCAGCTAATGCACATGGATTATTACTGATTTGTTCTTTTTAAATGTCCCAGACTTGTTGGAACCTTAAGCATTTTTACTTTTATTTAGTTACTTTTAATTATTTTTAATGGTATTTCATCTGTAAACATAATTTTATGTGAAATATGTGTTGTAACAGTGTGTTTCCTGTATGTGGCTTGGATGGTGGATGTTTACCTCACTGGCTGCAACCAAATCTACCTACGGGTATACGAGGTCTATTAGGTAATAAACTGACCCTTTTATTATTTTTTTTAACTATATGGATTTGAATGACGTGCGATTACACCAATCATGCTTGAACCCTCGTGTGCATGCGTGAGTTTTTTCACGCGTGTCGGTGACGTCATTTCCCTGTGGGCAGGCCTTGAGTGAGATGTGGTCCCACCCTCTCGGCTGAATTCCTTTGTTTCACACGCTGCTCAAGACAGTGCGCGTTACTTTATCAAAATTTTTGCTGGACCTGTGAGGAATATCCGAGTGGACACTATTCGAGAAATTAACCTGGTTTTCGGTGAAAAGTTTAGCGGCTGATGAGAGATTATGGGGTGTTTCTGTCGGTGTAAGGACTTCCCACGGAGCGGGACGTCCTGCAGCGCTTCCAGGCGCCGTCGTCGGCCTGTTTCGACCTGAAAACATCCTAATTTAAGGCTTAATTCACCCAGGACGTCGTGAGAGAACAGAGAAGATTCAGAAGAGACCGGCATGAGGACTTTATGCAGACATTCCACTGTTTAAGGACATTTTTTAATGAAAGACATGCGCGCAAATTCACCGAGTCGTTTCCGTGATGACTCGGCGAATCTGTGTGTGCCGCGACAGCAAAAACACCTCCGTGTTGAAAACCACTTGTAAAATTCAGGCAGCTTTTATGGCTTTCAACAAGTGAGTAACTGAGAAATTGTTTAACAGCTTGGGCATGTTCCAACTTGCCCGTTAAGGTTTCCAACGATGTTTTTCCTGTCGCGACCCCCCGCGGTCGGGTCCGGCCCGACATGCGACTCTGCCCGCACGAATAAACTCCTCATGCCGACTTCTTCTGAAAGTTCTCTGTTCTCTGACGACTTACTGGGTCAACAGAGCCTGAAATGTGGAAGTTTTCAACTTGAAACGGCGAGACGCTGCCACCTCGAAGCGCAGATCGCCGTCAGGCGCCGTGGGCCGTCCTTACGGCGACACTACCAGACCAAAAATCTCTCATCAGCCGTTAAAATTTTTACCGAAAACCAGCTGAATTTATCGAATGGTGTCCACTCAGTTGTGCCTTACATTTTTTGAAAAATTTTGATCAAACAAAGCAGCAGTCCTCTGAGCCATTCCTAAACAATGAAAAAATCGACGAGGAGGGTGGACGACTCCTCACTCAAAGACTGCCCACAGGCGAATGACGTAACTGACAGGCATGAAAAACTCTCGCATGCCCACGAGGGTTCAAGCATGTCTGATGTAATCACACGTGATTCAAATCCATATGGTTTTTGAAAAAAATAATAAGGTCGGATACTTTTCTAATAGACCTCGTAAATAAAGTAACCTGTTACCTGTTACCCCTTCATACATAACACAAAGTTGGGCGAATCAGGCTGAAACAGGCCAAATTGGCGAACCCTGAAAAATTGCAGCCGTGTCAGAAGGGACAGATGGTTGGACAGACGTCGTGGTGAGGAAACAGCAGACGGAAGGAGAGTCTCTTCATTTACCAGTCAATTTATGTTTCTATCCTCATCTATGAGGTAATGACCAAAAGAACAAGATTCCAGATACAAGGAGTGGAAACAAGGTTTTTTCCACTGGATATGTGGACTGACACTCAGGGACTCAGGCAGGAAACTTGAATATCCAGAAAGGACCAGGGGCCTCATGTCCAAAGGCTGTGTACACACAAACACCTGGCGTACATCTGTCTCCATGCTAATGACCATGGAAATGTGCGGTGCATCATGCACAAATCCTGGCTGGCGTACTCATGTTTCTACAGCTATTGTTCCTCTGTCGACACATAGAGGTGATGCTGGGAACCGTTAACAGTGTGAAAACATGAAGTCATCAGAGTGATGTGCACATCAGAGACACACTGATGAACAATTAACACACCCACATGTTTGCAGTTATATGGGTGGATATAAAAGCATGCGCAAAGTGATGTGTAAAATGGTGCTAACAGTGGCTGCGTTAACGTTGTTAGAGGACGTTGTAAATGGTGCGATCAGACGTGAGAGAGTATTCAGGGAACACAAGGATTTATGTCCAAATGACAATAATTGACTCATAAACTTGCTTGCCTCTACTGGTGGTTGGCTCTCACTGCGGTATTGTATCACTTCCTGTTCCGGAGCACAGCGGTGTTTTGCTGTATCTGTTAGCTGTTTAATCTGCGCAGTTAGATTGATCTAGTTATCTAGATAACGATTTGTTTCCCAGTGTAATCTTCACGTGCCTTAACTAAAGCACTCCCTCTGCTGAAGCACCTCTAAATTATTTACACATTATTCACTTTGCGTGTTTTTAGGAATCCGCTAGCTTAGTGCAGCTACTAGCTCTTAGCCGATTTAGCATGGCGGCTTCTCCTGTCTCTCCCGCACTTTTCTGCTCTGGGTGTGAAATGTTTAGTTATTTCTCGGCCTCCTTTAGCAGTAACGGTACTTGTAATAAGTGTAGCTTATTCGTAGCTTTGGAGGCCAGGCTGGGCGAATTGGAGACTCGGCTCCGCACCGTGGAAAATTCTACAGCTAGCCAGGCCCCTGTAGTCGGTGCGGACCAAGGTAGCTTAGCCGCCGTTAGTTCCCCTCTGGCAGATCCCGAGTAGCCGGGAAAGCAGGCCGACTGGGTGACTGTGAGGAGGAAGTGTAGTCCTAAACAGAAGCCCCGTGTACACCGCCAACCAGTTCACATTTCTAACCGTTTTCCCCACTCGGCAACACACCCGCCGAGGATCAAACTCTGGTTATTGGCGACTCTGTTTTGAGAAATGTGAAGTTAGCGACACCAGCAACCATAGTCAATTGTCTTCCGGGGGCCAGAGCAGGCGACATTGAAGGAAATTTGAAACTGCTGGCTAAGGCTAAGCGTAAATTTGGTAAGATTGTAATTCACGTCGGCAGTAATGACACCCGGTTACGCCAATCGGAGGTCACTAAAATTAACATTGAATCGGTGTGTAACTTTGCAAAAACAATGTCGGACTCTGTAGTTTTCTCTGGGCCCCTCCCCAATCGGACCGGGAGTGACATGTTTAGCCGCATGTTCTCCTTGAATTGCTGGCTGTCTGAGTGGTGTCCAAAAAAATGAGGTGGGCTTCATAGATAATTGGCAAAGCTTCTGGGGAAAACCTGGTCTTGTTAGGAGAGACGGCATCCATCCCACTTTGGATGGAGCAGCTCTCATTTCTAGAAATCTGGCCAATTTTCTTAAATCCTCCAAACCGTGACTATCCAGGGTTGGGACCAGGAAGCAGAGTTGTAGTCTTACACACCTCTCTGCAGCTTCTCTCCCCCTGCCATCCCCTCGTTGCCCCATCCCCGTAGAGACGGTGCCTGCTCCCAGACCACCAATAACCAGCAAAAAATCTATTTAAGCATAAAAATTCAAAAGAAAAAATAATATAGCACCTTCAACTGCACCACAGACTAAAACAGTTAAATGTGGTCTATTAAACATTAGGTCTCTCTCTTCTAAGTCCCTGTTGGTAAATGATATAATAATTGATCAACATATTGATTTATTCTGCCTTACAGAAACCTGGTTACAGCAGGATGAATAATCAAAAACCCAGACAGAGCTTTAATTCATTTGAAAGCTTGACTCTTAGTCTTGTCCATCCAAATTGGAAGTCCCAAAAACAGTTTTATTTGTTATTATCTATCGTCCACCTGGTCATTACTGTGAGTTTCTCTGTGAATTTTCAGACCTTTTGTCTGACTTAGTGCTTAGCTCAGATAAGATAATTATAGTGGGCGATTTTAACATCCACACAGATGCTGAGAATGACAGCCTCAACACTGCATTTAATCTATTATTAGACTCTACTGGCTTTGCTCAAAATGTAAATGAGTCCACCCACCACTTTAATCATATCTTAGGCAACGGGTGTGTCTGGGTGTGTTCAGGCAGCGGAGCGTGTCTGGGTGTGTTCAGGCAGAGGGGCGTGTCTGGGTGTGCTCAGGCAGAGGGCGTGTCTGGGTGTGTTCAGTCAGAGGGGCGTGTCTGGGTGTGTTCAGGCAGCGAGTGTGTTTGGGTGTGTTCAGGCAACGGAGCGTGTCTGGGTGTGTTCAGGCAGAGGGCGTGTCTCGGTGTGTTCAGACAGTGGGGCGTATCTGGGTGTGTTCAGACAGCGGGTGTGTTTGGGTGTGTTCAGGCAGTGGGGCGTGTCTGGGTGTGTTCAGGCAGCGAGTGTGTTTGGGTGTGTTCAGGCAACGGAGTGTGTTTGGGTGTGTTCAGGCAGAGGGGGTGTCTCGGTGTGTTCAGACAGTGGGGCGTGTCTGGGTGTGTTCAGGCAGAGAGACGTGTCTGGGTGTCTGTATGTGTTAAGGCAGAGGGACGTGTCTGGGTGTGTTCAGGCAGCAGAACATGTCTGGGTGTGTTCAGGCAGAGGGGCGTGTCTGAGTGTGTTCAGGCAGAGGGACGCGCATGGGTGTGTTCAGGCAGAGGGACGTGTCCGGGTGTGTTCAGGAAGAGGAGCGTGTCTGGGTGTGTTCAGGCAGAGGGACGTGTCAGTGTGTTCAGACAGAGGGACGTGTCGGTGTGTTCAGACAGAAGGACGTGTCTGGGTGTGTTCATGCAGAAGAGCATGTCTGGGTGTGTTCAGGCAGAGGGGCGTATCTGGTTGTGTTCAGACAGCAGGTGTGTCTGGTTGCGTTCAGACAGAGGGGCGTGTCTGGGTGTGTTCAGGCAGAGGGCGTGTCTGTGTATGCTCAGGCAGAGGGGCGTGTCTGGGTGTGTTCAGGAAGAGCGACGTGTCTGGGTGTGTTCAGGCAGCAGGGGGTGTCTGGGTGTGTTCAGGCAACGGGTGTGTCTGAGAGTGTTCAGGCAGCGGGGTGTGTCTGGGTGTGCTCAGGCAGAGGGGCATGTCTGGGTGTGTTCAGGCAGCGGGGTGTGTCTGGGTGTCTGTGTGTGTTCAGGTAGAGGAGTGTTTCTGGGTGTCTGTGTGTGTTCAGGTAGAGGAGCGTGTCTGGGTGTGTTCATGCAGCGTGTGTGTTTGGGTGTGTTCAGGCAGCGTAGCGTGTCTGGGTGTGCTCAGGCAGAGGGGCATGTCTGGGTGTGTTCAGGCAGAGGGGCGTGTATGGGTGTGTTTAGGCAGAGGGACATGTCTGGGTGTTTGTGTGTGTTCAGACAAAGGGACACGCCTGGGTGTGTTCAGGCACAGGGGCGTATCTGGGTGTGTTCAGGCAGAGCTACATGTCTGGGTGTGTTCAGGTAGTGGGGTGTGTCTGGGTGTGTTCACACAGAGGGGCACGTCTGGGTGTGTTCAGGTAGTGGGGTGTGTCTGGGTGTGTTCAGGCAACAGGTGTGTCTGGTTGCGTTCAGACAGAGGGGCGCGTCTGGGTGGATTCAGGCACAGGGACGTGTCTGGGTGTGCTCAGGCTTTGGCCGCGTCTGGGTGTGTTAAGGCACACGGGCATGTCTGGGTGTGCTCAGGCATAGCAGCGTGTCTTGGTGTGTTCAGGCAGCGAGTGTGTTTGGGTGTGTTCAGGCAGAGCTACATGTCTGGGTGTGTTCAGGTAGTGGGGTGCATCTGGGTTTGTTCAGGCAGCCAGGCGTGTCTCGGTGTGTTCAGGAAGAGGGGCGTGTCTGGGTGTGTTCAGGCAGAAGAGCATGTCTGTGTGTCTTCAGGCAGAGGGGGTGTCTCGGTGTGTTCAGACAGTGGGGCGTATCTGGGTGTGTTCAGACAGCGGGTGTGTCTGGGTGTGTTTAGGCAGTCATGCGTGTCTGGGTGTGTTCAGGCAGCGAGTGTGTTTGGGTGTGTTCAGGCAACGGAGCGTGTCTGGGTGTGTTCAGGCAGAGAGACGTGTCTGGGTGTCTGTATGTGTTAAGACAGAGGGATGTGTCTGGGTGTGTTCAGGCAGAGGAGCGTGTCTGAGTGTTTTCAGGCAGAGGGGCGTGTCTGTGTGTAATCAGGCAACAGGACGTGTCTGGGTGTGTTCAGGCAGAGTGACATGTCTGGGTCACAGATAATTATAGTGGGCGATTTTAACATCCACACAGATGCTGAGAATGACAGCCTCAACACTGCATTTAATCTATTATTAGACTCTATTGGCTTTGCTCAAAAGTAAATGAGTCCACCCACCACTTTAATCATATCTTAGATCTTGTTCTGACTTATGGTATGGAAATAGAAGACTTAACAGTATTCCCTGAAAACTCCCTTCTGTCTGATCATTTCTTAATAACATTTACATTTACTCTGATGGACTACCCAGCAGTGGGGATTAAGTTTCATTACACTAGAAGTCTTTCAGAAAGCGCTGTAACTAGGTTTAAGGATATGATTCCTTCTTTATGTTCTCTAATGCCATATACCAACACAGTGCAGAGTAGCTACCTAAACTCTGTAAGGGAGTTAGAGTATCTCGTCAGTAGTTTTACATCCTCATTGAAGACAACTTTGGATGCTGTAGCTCCTCTAAAAAAGAGAGCTTTAAATCAGAAGTGCCTGGCTCCGTGGTATAACTCACAAACTCGTAGCTTAAAGCAGATAACCCGTAAGTTGGAGAGGAAATGGCATCTCACTAATTTAGAAGATCTTCACTTAGCCTGGAAAAAGAGTCTGTTGCTCTATAAAAAAGCCCTCCGTAAAGCTAGGACATCTTTCTACTCATCACTAATTGAAGAAAATAAGAACAACCCCAGGTTTCTTTTCAGCACTGTAGCCAGGCTGACAAAGAGTCAGAGCTCTATTGAGCTGAGTATTCCATTAACTTTAACTAGTAATGACTTCATGACTTTCTTTGCTAACAAAATTTTAACTATTAGAGAAAAAATTACTCATAACCATCCCAAAGACGTATCGTTATCTTTGGCTGCTTTCAGTGATGCCGGTATTTGGTTAGACTCTTTCTCTCCGATTGTTCTGTCTGAGTTATTTTCATTAGTTACTTCATCCAAACCATCATGTTTAATAGACCCCATTCCTACCAGGCTGCTCAAGGAAGCCCTACCATTATTTAATGCTTCGATCTTAAATATGATCAATCTATCTTTGTTAGTTGGCTATGTACCACAGGCTTTTAAGGTGGCAGTAATTAAACCATTACTTAAAAAGCCATCACTTGACCCAGCTATCTTAGCTAATTATAGGCCAATCTCCAACCTTCCTTTTCTCTCAAAAATTCTTGAAAGGGTAGTTGTAAAACAGCTAACTGATCATCTGCAGAGGAATGGTCTATTTGAAGAGTTTCAGTCAGGTTTTAGAATTCATCATAGTACAGAAACAGCATTAGTGAAGGTTAGAAATGATCTTCTTATGGCCTCGGACAGTGGACTCATCTCTGTGCTTGTTCTGTTAGACCTCAGTGCTGCTTTTGATACTGTTGACCATAAAATTTTATTACAGAGATTAGAGCATGCCATAGGTATTAAAGGTACTGCGCTGTAGTGGTTTGAATCATATTTGTCTAATAGATTACAATTTGTTCATGTAAATGGGGAATCTTCTTCACAGACTAAAGTTCATTATGGAGTTCCACAAGGTTCTGTGCTAGGACCAATTTTATTCACTTTATACATGCTTCCCTTAGGCAGTATTATTAGACGGTATTGCTTAAATTTTCATTGTTACGCAGATGATACCCAGCTTTATCTATCCATGAAGCCAGAGGACACACACCAATTAGCTAAACTGCAGGATTGTCTTACAGACATAAAGACATGGATGACCTCTAATTTCCTGCTTTTAAACTCAGATAAAACTGAAGTTATTGTACTTGGCCCCACAAATCTTAGAAACATGGTGTCTAACCAGATCCTTACTCTGGATGGCATTACCCTGACCTCTAGTAATACTGTGAGAAATCTTGGAGTCATTTTTGATCAGGATATGTCATTCAAAGCGCATATTAAACAAATATGTAGTGTTGGGAAAGTGTAGGAACACAGACCCACAACAGGGTGCGCAAATGAACGGACAATGGAGGAAGTCAAATAGCACTTTTACTGTTGTGAAATAAGCACAACAAACACAACCGATTACAATAATAGACAATAAAGTCGAATCACAAAGGTGTCATGTGGGCAGGCTCGAAGATAGGAGACGTCTGTCCAAAGCAGAACCGGAACCACACGATTTCCTCCGTCACCGAACCCTGGGAATACTGGAGCCGCCAAGTCCCGAACTCCCAGGTGGCCACTGCCTCCGCTTGTCGGATCTGGTACTGCTGGCGAGGAACAGAAACAGTCAGATGTGGGTGCGCCTGCACCCAGCAACACGTATGGTGGAAAAACCACCTCCACCTCTTGTCAGGAAAACACTGTTAGTGCAGGAATGTGAGTACTTATCCAAAAGGGGTCCAATACAGTCTCCTGCTGTTCTACTCACTCTCTGCGTGAAGGCAAAAAAGTATTTATGGTCAAAAGACAATATGATTGGCTGGATACGTTACCTCCTTGGTAGAGCGATATCTCGGCAAAGAAGTGGAGATGACGTCTTGCAGATATACCGCTGCGGATCAGATGATTGGTAACAGCTGTCGTAGGTGACAGCTGTCACCCCGGCTGCTCCTGTGAGGTGGCAGCGCCCTCTGGTGCCTGGAGCCCGCACTCCAGGCAGGGTGCCCTCTGGTGGTGGTGGGCCAGCAGTACCTCTTCTTCAGCGGCCCACACAACATGTAGGACTGCTTTTTTGCATTTACGCAATATCTCTAAAATTAGAAAGGTCTTGTCTCAGAGTGATGCTGAAAAACTAATTCATGCATTTATTTCCTCTAGGCTGGACTATTGTAATTCATTATTATCAGGTTGTCCTAAAAGTTCCCTAAAAAGCCTTCAGTTAATTCAAAATGCTGCAGCTAGAGTACTAACGGGGACTAGAATGAGAGAGCATATCTCACCCATACTGGCCTCTCTTCATTGGCTTCCTGTTAATTCTAGAATAGAATTTAAAATTCTTCTTCTTACTTATAAGGTTTTGAATAATCAGGTCCCATCTTATCTTAGGGACCTCGTAGTACCATATCACCCCTATAGAGCGCTTCGCTCTCAGACTGCAGGCTTACTTGTAGTTCCTAGGGTTTGTAAGAGTAGAATGGGAGGCAGAGCCTTCAGCTTTCAGGCTCCTCTCCTGTGGAACCAGCTCCCAATTCAGATCAGGGAGACAGACACCCTCTCTACTTTTAAGATTAGGCTTAAAACTTTCCTTTTTGCTAAAGCTTATAGTTAGGGCTGGATCAGGTGACCCTGAACCATCCCTTAGTTATGCTGCTATAGACGTAGACTGCTGGGGGGTTCCCATGATGCACTGTTTCTTTCTCTTTTTGATCTGTATGCACCACTCTGCATTTAATCATTAGTGATCGATCTCTGCTCCCCTCCACAGCATGTCTTTTTCCTGGTTCTCTCCCTCAGCCCCAACCAGTCCCAGCAGAAGACTGCCCCTCCCTGAGCCTGGTTCTGCTGGAGGTTTCTTCCTGTTAAAAGGGAGTTTTTCCTTCCCACTGTAGCCAAGTGCTTGCTCACAGGGGGTCGTTTTGACCGTTGGGGTTTTACATAATTATTGTATGGCCTTGCCTTACAATATAAAGCGCCTTGGGGCAACTGTTTGTTGTGATTTGGCGCTATATAAAAAAAATTGATTGATTGATTGATTGATAAACCGATTTTGATTATCAAGGCCACTGGTACTGGAGTTGCGAGCAGAACTGCGTCCGGCTCAGAGAGCAACACGGCGAGGAGCCAGGGCTCGTCTGTGCTCACACAGGTGCTGACCACCCTGGGCTTCCTGCCAACAGAGGCATTCCAGGGCCGATCAGTCAGGCGTGTGCCAGTCAACCTTGAGCCAAGCTGTAATCATCTGAATGTCATCCAGGTACATCACATTCCAACATTACAGTGCATTTTGCAGCGAGATCTGATTTCCCAAATGTAATCAGAGATACTAACTGCACACATGTTGCTATAAAGGTACCGCCACATGATGAGTTTATTTTTATTAATAGGAAACATTTTCATTCCATATTCACATCATATATGATGTGCGTCTGACACGGTGCGCAATGGGTGGCTGCTTGGTAGTTTGTGTAATTATTCCCAATGAAAACCAGCATGGGCACATTTGGGCGTGTGTGCATTAAAATATGTTATTTATTTATTTATCTTTATTTGTTTTGTGTTTTACCAGTGAACCTTTGTCTACGAACCCTGAAACTGAACAAGAGAGGAGGTACAATGAACTCCATTCCCACACTCGGACAGTAGTGGAGGGGGCAGTCACGACACAGGCGGTCGGGTGGACATCAGCAGCTGGCGTGGAGACGCTGGGGCCAGCGGGTGAAACTTCACAGCTGTGTGTACTGTGAGCAGCCTACTGTCTGACCAGTAGAATGACAACATTTATGAGTTCAGTTTGGGATGATCCGTGTCATTGTCATGGGCTCTCACCCCTCTGCTGAGAGCTGTGTCACACACTTTCACGGTCACTTTTTTGTCGAATTCCTCCACTCTATCCCCTCCTTTGAAATCCTCCATCTGACGTTCTTATTTCAGTGTGTGTGTGTGTGCGCATCACACACATGCACTCATTTGTGTTTTTCCTTCACACTGTGGCGAGCTGCAGCGTGGAGGAATGAAAACTGAGCCACAGCTTTCATCTTTTCCACACTCTGCCTCTACAAGTATTTTAATTTTTACACAGACAACACAGGGACGATGACGGACGTCCTCAAACACACTCCACCTCACACTTCACACAGCATGACACAAGCAAACAATCTGAATACATATGCATATTCAGATGGAGGCGTGGACAGGGAGGAGTTTGGTACCTCTGCACGTGCGCTCAGTTCCACATTCAGTGGGATGTACAACTAGAACATGTGTGGATTCATGCCTATGCACACTTTGATACATGTGAATATTTTGTGCTTACACCAGTTTCTGGCTTTTGGCATACACCATGTTTCAGTAGGAAGTCTGTCTACACGAGGCCCCTGGAGGGGAGCAGCAGCCAGCCAGCTGAGGCTGTTTAGACATCTGGTGACTGTAGTGCCATGGCCTTGATTCGCCCTAATTAAATAAATACATTAATGATGTCTCAACCAAAATATCTGAGTTTTGAACTGCAGATAGACTGTGCTCACTCCCAGTCGAGAAATTCTGAAGTCATCTGGTGATCTTAAGATAAGATGAAGACATCCCCCCATGGTCCAACACTGTGCTTCGCAGCAAAAGCAGAACTGTTACTCAAAGTTCTTCAAAGGGAGCCCTTGCCTTTTTCCCGGTGAATTTTCGGTCACTATGAATTACATGACATTATAATGGCTTCACGTCAGAGTTTGAAATTTCCCAGGCCTGAAGAACCCACTTTTATGGCCTCACGCCAAGGCCAGACCTCTCAAGACTGCAAGACGATATCTCTTCCACGATAAGAGTGGCCATAATTGATAACAGCTATTATCTTTAGGTCTAAGTGAAGTCTTTTGAAGTTTTAAGAGAATTTCTGAGCTGAACTTTTCAAAATAACAGCGAATTTACAGAAAGATGACACTTCTTTTCTGTTGGCTAATTTTTTCAACCCTCTTAAAGTTTAACCTTTTTTTCTAAATTCATGAAGACTTTTAATCCAGCTCCAACAAATTTTGAAAAGCTACCAGAAACCATTATCAACAAACGCCTTCCACCTCTGGGGTCCAGCAAGCTGACGACCTGACTGCAAGCAGCAATCCTGTCGGTAAAGCCAACCGACACAAGTCACCCGGGGAGACCATTGAGTTAAACCCTGACCCAAGTAAGCACACTGCAGAACCTACATCAACGACGAATGGACGGATCGTCCGAACTATCTTCTCAACGGACCAGCTTAGTGACCCCGTTAAAGGTTCCAGCAAAAGGGTTTATTGTCAACGGACACAAAGTGGCTTCTTTTTAAACATATTCATAGGTCTGTTTAATAATTGTCTGAAAATTAACTGGCTTCAAATTTCATCACTAAATTCTAAGCAGATTTATTTACTTAAAGTCTTTAAGCTTCATCTCTCTTCTTTCCACGTTTCATCAGTGAAGCAAATTGTGTCCATAAATGAACTTATTTAATCACTGTCCACAAAAATGCCAGTAAACTGTTCATTTCTTGTGTAATTGTAAATAAATTGTAAATATGTCTGCTGTGGTTCAACCTTTGGTTAATCATATCATAGAATTCAGACTTTCAGACCACAGACTGATTAATTAAATTGAGACTGATTAATTAATTTGAGACTGATAAATTAATGAATGTTTAAATTAAAGTACCTATGCTTCAAATAGGTGGTGCCCCAAGTAAATTAAATATTAAATAATAATTATTAAACCCTAAAATTGTTAATTATTTTGGTAACCCATTAAATGTGGTCTAAGCCAGTCTAATTCAATTTGGGAGTTGAACAATACCTAATTACATTTTATTTTGGTGCTCCCGTGTGAGTCAATCTAGAATTGACCAAATTCATTACATCTTTATGGTGCCTCCAAGTGAGGTCTAGCAAATACTTTCACTACATGACGACGCCCCTGATTGTCTCCCCAAGGCCCATCCAAATGGGAGGAGGCCCGGGGAAGACCGAGGATCCACTGGAGGGATTATACTTCCCAGCTGTTTTAGGAATGCCTCAAGATTCCCGAGGAGGAGTTAGAGGGTGTGTCCGAGGACATATCTGTTGACAGCACATGAAACACTGAGTCCTACCTGAACATAATACAGTCCTTTGCCTTGAGCATAGAGCATGAGGAAGCTGAAGTCCAGATTCTGTTTGGCTCGCCATCTAGGTACAGATAAGGTAGATAAAAAACAACTTATTATTAAGTTATTATTACATTATTACCTCCGCCAAGGAGGTTATGTTTTTGGTCACGTTTGTTTGTTTGTTTGTTTGTCTGTCTGTTTGCCTGTTTGTCAGCAGGATAACTCAAAAGGTTTTGAACGGATTTTGATGACATTTTGTGGAGTGGTTGGAAATGACAAGAGGAACAAGTGATTAAATTTTAGTGGTGATCCGGATCACAATCCGGATCCAGGAATTTTTTAAAGGATTCTTCACCATTGCGGGATAGGGGGAATTTTGACATTCTAGTTTCTAACTCCACAAAAACAAGGCAGAAAGGCTTGAAAAAAATTAGGGTGTAACATAGTCAAATGTTCTATCAAACAACACAGTTTGGTGATGATCGGATCCGGATTCCGGATCTGGTGATCCAGAATATGCAAAAATATAGGGAAAATAGAAAATGTGTCAGTGTGAGGTGACAAATGAAGCTAGAGATGCACAACTAACACCAAATTGTAGCTGAATCTGTACTGATTCAGTAAGGTGTCATCAGATTTGATGTAGCTTCAAATGTTATGGAGCTAGATCCAGAAGAAAACCGCCATTACCGAAAAATCGTTTTTATACAATAACTTTTGAACTAATAAAGACATAAAAGTGATTCCAAGTTCTAGTGGTATGTTTTCATGGTCAAGGATGTCAAATATAAAGGAAAGAAAAGTGTATGTATCATAGTTTTGGTTGTAACACTGAATTGTTGAATAGATCACTGTGCCAAGGAGGGAATCTCTTTAGGGTCAGTGGGCCTCATGTATCAACGTGCGTACGGCGATATTTGAGTGTATATGGGGTGTACGCCAAAACGGCTGCACTACTTGGAATTTATCAATGTGGTCGTTGGCGTACGCTGCGCTGAAAATATACACCAGGTCGAGAGGTGGCGTAAATTATACACCAAAATGAACCAGCGCTGGAATCCACATAAAAATGAAGATGATCAACATGATAAACAGTGCCATTATACAAATCAATGCATATGTTACATAAATAATACTTTCCTGATTATACTACATAATAATCAATACAAATCCCGCTTTTGCAGGATTGTTATCAATCAATCAATCAATTTTTTTATATAGCGCCAAATCACAACAAACAGTTGCCCCAAGGCGCTTTATATTGTAAGGCAAGGCCATACAATAATTATGTAAAACCCCAACAGTCAAAACGACCCCCTGTGAGCAAGCACTTGGCTACAGTGGGAAGGAAAAACTCCCTTTTCCAGACTCAGGGAGGGGCAGTCTTCTGCAGACTGGGACTGCCCCTCCCTGAGCCTGGTTCTGCTGGAGGTTTCTTCCTGTTAAAAGGGAGTTTTTTCCTTCCCACTGTAGCCAAGTGCTTGCTCACAGGGGGTCGTTTTGACCGTTGGGGTTTTACATAATTATTGTATGGCCTTGCCTTACAATATAAAGCGCCTTGGGGCAACTGTTTGTTGTGATTTGGCGCTATATAAAAAAATTGATTGATTGATTGAAATGGTGGTCACACCAGATACTGACTGGTATCCCCCCCAATAAAACAAAACTGCACTTTTCAGAGTGGCCTTTTATTGTGGGCAGTCTAAGGCACACCTGTGCACTAATCATGGTGTCTAATCAGCATCTTGGTATAGCACACCTGTGAGGTGGGATGGATTATCTCAGCAAAGGAGAAGTGCTCACTATCACAGATTTAGACTGGTTTGTGAACAATATTTGAGGGAAATGGTGATATTGTGTATGTGGAAAAAGTTTTAGATCTTTGAGTTCATCTCATACAAAACAGGAGCAAAACCAAAAGTGTTGCGTTTATATTTTTGTTGAGTATATTTGAACACCTATGAAAATCAATGTTAATATTTGGTACAGTAGCCTTTGTTTGCAATTACAGAGGTCAAACGTTTCCTGTAGTTTTTCACCAGGTTTTCACACACTGCAGCAGGGATTTTGGTCCACTCCTATATACAGATCTTCTGTAGATCTTTCAGGTTTGGAGTTTCAGCTCCATCCAAAGATTTTCTATTGAGTTCAGGTCTGGAGACTGGCCAGGCCACTCCAGGACCCTGAAATGCTTCTTACGGAGCCCCTCCTTAGTTGCTCTGGCTGTGTGTTTGGGGTCATTGTCATGCTGGAAAACCCAGCCATGACCCATCTTCAATGCGCTTACTGAGGGAAGGAGGTTGTTTTCCTTCCCACTGTAGCCAAGTGCTTGTTCACAGGGGGTCGTTTTGACCGTTGGGGTTTTACATAATTATTGTATGGCCTTGCCTTACAATATAAAGCGCCTTGGGGCAACTGTTTGTTCTGATTTGGCGCTATATAAAAAAATTGATTGATTGATTCTGCTGGGACTGGTTGGGGCTGAGGGAGAGAACCAGGAAAAAGACATGCTGTGGAGGGGAGCAGAGATCGATCACTAATGATTAAATGCAGAGTGGTGCATACAGAGCAAAAAGAGAAAGAAACACTCAGTGCATCATGGGAACCCCCCAGCAGTCTACGTCTATAGCAGCATAACTAAGGGATGGTTCAGGGTCACCTGATCCAGCCCTAACTATAAGCTTTAGCAAAAAGGAAAGTTTTAAGCCTAATCTTAAAAGTAGAGAGGGTGTCTGTCTCCCTGATCTGAATTGGGAGCTGGTTCCACAGGAGAGGAGCCTGAAAGCTGAAGGCTCTGCCTCCCATTCTACTCTTACAAACCCTAGGAACTACAAGTAAGCCTGCAGTCTGAGAGCGAAGCGCTCTATTGGGGTGATATGGTACTACGAGGTCCCTAAGATAAGATGGGACCTGATTATTCAAAACCTTATAAGTAAGAAGAAGAATTTTAAATTCTATTCTAGAATTAACAGGAAGCCAATGAAGAGAGGCCAATATGGGTGAGATATGCTCTCTCCTTCTAGTCCCCGTCAGTACTCTAGCTGCAGCATTTTGAATTAACTGAAGGCTTTTTAGGGAACTTTTAGGACAACCTGATAATAATGAATTACAATAGTCCAGCCTAGAGGAAATAAATGCATGAATTAGTTTTTCAGCATCACTCTGAGACAAGACCTTTCTGATTTTAGAGATATTGCGTAAATGCAAAAAAACAGTCCTACATATTTGTTTAATATGCGCTTTGAATGACATATCCTGATCAAAAATGACTCCAAGATTTCTCACAGTATTACTAGAGGTCAGGGTAATGCCATCCAGAGTAAGGATCTGGTTAGACACCATGTTTCTATGATTTGTGGGGCCAAGTACAATAACTTCAGTTTTATCTGAGTTTAAAAGCAGGAAATTAGAGGTCATCCATGTCTTTATGTCTGTAAGACAATCCTGCAGTTTAGCTAATTGGTGTGTGTCCTCTGGCTTCATGGATAGATAAAGCTGGGTATCATCTGCGTAACAATGAAAATTTAAGCAATACCGTCTAATAATACTGCCTAAGGGAAGCATGTATAAAGTGAATAAAATTGGTCCTAGCACAGAACCTTGTGGAACTCCATAATGAACTTTAGTCTGTGAAGAAGATTCCCTATTTACATGAACAAATTGTAATCTATTAGACAAATATGATTCAAACCACCGCAGCGCAGTGCCTTTAATACCTATGGCATGCTCTGAAGTCATTACTAGTTAAAGTTAATGGAATACTCAGCTCAATAGAGCTCTGACTCTGTCAGCCTGGCTACAGTGCTGAAAAGAAACCTGGGGTTGTTCTTATTTTCTTCAATTAGTGATGAGTAGAAAGATGTCCTAGCTTTACGGAGGGCTTTTTTATAGAGCAACAGACTCTTTTTCCAGGCTAAGTGAAGATCTTCTAAATTAGTGAGACGCCATTTCCTCTCCAACTTACGGGTTATCTGCTTTAAGCTACGAGTTTGTGAGTTATACCACGGAGTCAGA